>NC_089255.1:92604603-92904603 GCF_963930625.1 Muntiacus reevesi | reverse complement strand
AGCGTCTTTTAATTTCATGGTTGCATTCACCATCTGCAGTCATTTTGGAGCCCCCCAAAATAAAGTCTGACACTGTTTCCACTGTTTCCCCACTGATTTCCATCAGTCACTCAGTCAAGCCCAATTCTTTGTGACCCCATGGACTGCAGCTCACCAGGCCTCCCTGTCCATCAACAACTCCTGGAGCTTGCTCAAACTCATATCCATCAAGTTGGTGATGCCACCCAACCATCTCATCCTCTGTCATCCACTTCTCCTTCCTCCTTCAGTCTTTCCCAGCATCAGGGTCTTTTCTAATGAGTCAGCTCTTCTCATCAGGTGGGCAAAGTATTATAACTTCAGCTTCAGCAACAGTCCTTCCAGTGAATATTCAGGACTGATTTCCTGTAGGATGGACTGGTTTGATCGCCTTGCAGTCCGGGGGATTCTCAAGAACTGCCCCTGCTATGCTAAAAATCAAGATGAGGATGTAAGAGTTGCAAAAGAGACAGAATGCCTATCTTCAGCATAGACAGGTTTTCTATGCCAAAGTCAGAAATCATTCATGGATATATGAATGGTTGAAACTTCTTAAAACCTGGATTTTCCCAAGTCCTCTGGGCTGGCATGATCACTTCCTTTCCCTTGACGAAGGAAAGCAGATTTCCCTTTCGTAGAGGCTTCCTTTGAAGCAGGTGACTTGCAGGATTAAGCTTATCCTCTTCAAGATCTGCCTTTGCCTTCTCATCCTTCTTGAATGTCCGTCTGGTGGTCAGATGAGGTCTTAGCACAGGCAAGGAAATACATTTTGTGCTCTAGAAGGAAGTTCCTTAAATACTAAGGAAATAGTAGGTTCTAACTAATATGTGCCAGCTAAAATCAACAAGTATAGAAATGGATCTTGAGGGCACTGGAACAGGAAAGATGGAAAATAAGGTTGCTCTCAAAGGAACTCTATCCAAGATAATGTAATATATTTATAATGTGATCAGTGGAAAATTTTAAATGAATATAGAAATTATACATATTTTCTTTGTGGTGGTGAGAAAAGGGAAAACTGGGAAGAGAAAAAGAGAAAGGTGAAACAAAGACACCTAGAAAGAGATGCTGGATAGTTTGAGAGAAAAGAAAGTATTGAATTTGTACGGTTTGGGTATTAGTTCCTATGCTGTAATGAAAAGAACATGGCTTAAAAAACATCCCGATCCTCTTCCTGACACATATCAAAAAAGCAACTTTAGCGAAAACACACGTGTTCATTCATTCAGTCACTCATTCATTGATTTTTGCATTCAACTACATGTCCTGCCCTCCTGCTACAAGGCCAGGCATTATGCTAGTTCTTTTGAAACTACAAAAGGGCAAATGTCACAGACCTCTGCTCTTACTGAACTCCAGCTTCAGTGGGAGAAGGATACACCAAAAAAGATATAATTTTTTTTTTAATGATGCAAAGAGCACAATGATAGAAACATGCACAAAGAAGAGTGGAAGAATGCTGAGGCTCTAAAACTCTCACCAAGCCGGCGGAGCACGGCTCTTGGAGGCAAGAGGCACCCGCTGCAGCAGAGACTCTTCTCCCTCAGCATCCTCTGCGCTCATCTCAGTTCACCTGCTCCCGTGGACCGGGCCAGCGTGCAGACAGCTTCTCAGTGCCAGGCTGGCCACTCTCTCCTCTTCTGAGGACCTTCCCTGCCACGGAGGGAGACGGGCACAGCGCAACGGGAAGGGCGGGGTGGTTTGCCCTTAAAGGACAAATCCTCTCGCGGGAACAAAAGCTGATGGATAAACCACCGAGGCTCCACGGCCTCTGATGGGTTGATTCTGGAGCCCCTTCCCATGCCTTCTCAGAGCATGCCCAGTGGGGCTGATGCCCAGCTGCCTACCATGGTAACCCACTCACTAGGGCACAGTTTACTAGCATTTCTTCTTCTGACTGGCACCACTGCACCCTTCAGGGCTTGCTTTCAGAGAAACCCAAATTAAGACACACACCAAGATGGAAAAACCTATAATCTTCGTTGGGACAATGTGAATGAATTATAGGAGGGGTTAGCAGGTGCTTTCCTTGGCCTGATTTCCCATCAAAGAAAAGCAGAGGGAGAGGAATTTGCCAAAGAATCATAAGACACTTTGTGTTGCAGAAACTCCCTTGATGACACAGTGTGGAAGAGAGCTGCTCTGTTTTTTAACAAGCCCAACAACAGCTAATTCTGATTGGCTGAGATAAACCTTCCATATTAGTGCATCTGTATATTTATGTTTTGGTTAAACTCTAATTGGAAAAGACCCTGATTCTGGGAAAGATTGAAGGGAAATGGAGAAGGGGCGGCAGAGGATGAGATGGTTAGGTAGCATCAAGGACTCAATGGACGTGAATTTGAGAAAACTGCAGGAGATGGTGAAGGACAGAGTAGCCTGATGTGCTGCAGTCCATGGGGTCGCAGAGTTGGACACGACTTAGCCACTGAACCACAACAAAAAACTCTAATCCACAGCAGTAGGTTCCCTATTTGTGACAGTGATAACGTTCATTAATTTGTATTTAGCAATTCAATATGTTCCCAAAGCTATCAGATACTTTGTATGCATTACTCTGTATAATCCTCATGACAACACTATGAGCTAGATTCCATTAAAATCCTTGTTTCTGAAATAAGGAAGCTAAAATTTAGAAAACTTATTTATGTCATTATAACTCCACTGGAAAATTACATGAAACAATAGAACTTCTTACACTACTATGCACTTTAAATAATTAGTAGCTTGCCTTGTTTTCAGAGTCCAAAGGTAATAGACATTTTTAACTATATTGTAGACGAGGAAACATGAACTCAGAGAGTCTTAGTAAATTACAGAAGATCAACCTTAGGGAATGCCTTGAAAGTACCACAGTCTCAGTATAGAGGCCACAGCCAAGATCTTTCGTTTGCTCTGTGTTCCTGACTCACAGGAGCAGTCTCAGCTCTGCTTTCTACCCTCAAGGCCAGCCTTACTATTGAACGTTGACAGCAGTTTTCAATCTGCATGCTCAGTCGTGTCCGACTCTTGGAGACTCCCTGGACTGTAGCCTGCCAGGTTACTCTGTCCAAGGGATTTTCTCAGCAAAAATACTGAAACAGGTTGCCATTTCCTTCTCCAGGGGATCTTCCCAACCTGGGAATTCAATCTGCATCTCCTGCATTGCAACTGGATTCTTAACCTCTGAGCCACAGGGTAAATCCTTTTTTTTTTTTTTTTTTTTCTCCTATGCACATGTTAAAACCCTCAAATTACAAAAGGCTATAAAATGTGAATTCACACTCTCACTTCATGACCTCCTTTTCAGAGGCCAAAAAAGTGAACTTGTGTTGGGTCTTTCGAGAAAATCTCCATATACAGTCATCCCTTGGTACCCATAGGCAATTGTTTCCAGGACTCCTGCAGATATAAGAATCCACAAGTACTCCAGACCCTTATATAAGATGGAAAAGTATTTGCATATAATCTACACACATACTCTCATAGACTTTGAATCATCTCTAGATTGTTTATAATACTTGACTCAATGTAAATGTTACATAAATACAATGTAAATTTTATGTAAATAGATGTCTGTGTGCAGCATATGTATGTTTGACTTTTTGGAACTTTCTGGACATTTTTTCCTGAATATTTTTGATCTATGATTGATTGAATACATATATGCAGAACCTGAGGATATAAAGAGCCAACTCTATTTATATATGAATAACCTTCCCCGATGGCTCGGCTGGTAAAGAACCTGACTGCCAATGCAGGAGATGCAAGAGATATGGATTCCATCCCTGAGTCTGGAAGATCCCCTGGAGAAGTGCATGGCAATTCACTCCAGTATGGTTGCCTGAAAAATCCCATGGACAGAGGAGCCTGGTGGGCTACAGCCCATAGGGTCACAGTCAGACGTGACTGAGTAACTAAGCATGCACACACACACTATGCAGACTTTTTAAAGAACTGTCTTTTTTTAAACAGATCATTCTGTTAGCAGCAGTTGTAGAGTTCCTGTCTGCTTATTTAATGGCTTCATAATACTCCACTAGACAGAGGTACTATAATTCAATTACGTCTCCTGCTGACGGTCAATTTTGCTTTTCATTCTCTGGCTAGTACTAACTGTACTGCAATAAACATCCTGAACATATTCTTTTGAGCATGTGTATGAGCACATCTGTAGGATAATTTCCTGGGAAGTAATATAAGAGGATCAAGGGATATTTTCTTTCTATTTTTCTGTTAATTACCAGTTGATGTATTAAGCACACTAATTCCCAGGGACTGTTTCTGTGACTAATAAACTGTGGCAGCATTTCCTTCTCCAAAGAGGACGGAGGGACATTTTCAGGTGGGAATGGTCCGCAGATAAGCGCCACTGGGGAGGATGCTCCAGGACCCCGGTGAGTTTCTGTCCGCCCCCGGCTCATGGTTCCCAGGCAGGCACCCGAGCTGTCCCAGGTGCAGGAAGCTGTCACACAAAAGACATTCTACATCCCACAGCATCGCCACGGGGTGCAGGGGACCACGGCCAAGGATGAGATTTAGTTCAGGAAATGGACACATCTTTGCTAGAGGAACACATGACCTTAAATCCACAGCTTAGCAGGGGGTTAAAAATTCAAATGTCGAATTTGTGTTCAGAGGGGGACTCCAAAAGCAGGCTGAGAAAATGTGTGCTCACTGGATACTCTTTAATTGGTTTTTTAATTTCTTAGAATGTTCAAAATAACTGCTAAGAACAAATAAATACATCCAAGGGTTTTTGACACTTAGAAATAGTATAATTCTTTCACTTTGGATTTATCTACAGGACAAAAATCACTTGGCATCCTCAGTTTCCCCTCTTAAGCTCAATCTCTCTCATACCTCTTAAATTCAGTGCTCTATTTCCCTGGTAAAGAATCTGGCTGCAGTGCAGGAGACCTGGGTTCAGTCCTTGGGTTGGGAAGACCCCCTGGAGAAGGCAATGGCTCCCCACGCCAGTATTCTTGCCTGGAGAATCCCATGGACGAAGGAGCCGGCAGGCTTCTGTCCATGGGGTCACAGAGTCAGACCCCACTGAGGGACTAACACCTTGACCTCACAAAGCATAAATACACTTGCTATCTCCAGGTCCCTTAGTCTGCCTCTCTCGGCCCCTTTGCCACAGGTGAAACCCTTTCCAGGAACGTCACACTCCTTGTTCCCGCCCCAGGGCCACCTTTGTGAACTCTCCAAAGATGCCGAGTGAAGACTTCCCTTAAGAACGGAAATACGATGCTGCCATGGCTTCTTCGTTTTCATTCACTAGTTCTGCTTGACGCAGGCTCCTGTTCCGCAAGCATCCCAGGGTTGCCTGGCGGTCCTCTTCCACGTCCAGTAATGACCTACTATTCTCTTATTTAAGTGACGTTTTCTTAATCGCCTTGAATAAATACCTGGTAGCTCAGAGGTTAAAACGTCTGCTGTCAATGCCGGAGACCCAGATTTGATCCCCGGGTCGGGAAGATCCCCTGGAGAAGGAAATGGCAGCCCACTCCAGTGTTCTTGCCTGGAGAATCCCACGGACGGAGGAGCCTGGCAGGCTACAGTCCGCGGGGTCTCAAAGAGTCGGACACGACTGAGCGACTTCACTATCTAAGTGAAGTTTCCTTACTCACTTTTATCGGGATTTCGTTTCTTTTGTTGCTATTCCTGCTGCGTCCTCTCCAGACCGATCTCCAGCTACTCAAGAGCCCATCTTTGCAAGGACCACGTGTGAGCCGGGAAGCAGGGGAGGAACTCGCTAAGTTTCTCCCGCAGTCCATGGCCCAAGCACCTGCATCACGCCTGCATCCGCAGCTGCCTCGCGGTTCTGCCAGAGCCTCTCTGGACAGATACACAGCCCCAGGCGGCACTGCCAGTTCTGAGGCGGCTTAGGAATTTAGAGGAATTTAGAGGGATGTCTGTGACATAGACAAAGCTGTACTTCCCTCTAGGGATCTGGAAAATTTGAACTTGGCAGAAACATCTGCCCCTTGACAAGTCTTGGTTAGGAGTCTTAGCTCTCAGAAGACAGTTTTAAATGTTTGGATTGAAATGAATTATTATATATGGGCAATTATAACACCAAAGCATGTTCTTGCAGGGTTTTTTTAGATACCTCTGCTTATCCATTGGTTTATGCATGTATGCATGCTCAGTTATGCCCGACTCTTTGAAACCCATGGACTGTAGCCCACCAGGCTTCTCTGTCCATGGGATTTCCTAGGCAAGAATACTGGAGTGGGTTGCCATTTCCTCCTCCAGAATGTCTTCCGGATCCACAGATCAAACCCGAGTGTCCTGTGTCTTCTGCATTGGCAGGCAGATTCTTTACCACTAGCACCACATGGGAAACCCATCCGTGAGTTTAGGGATTCAATAAATATTTCTTATACCAAGTTATGTGAAAGAGAAGCTTCTACTCTTCAGCAGTTAGGGGAGCCAACTTGTATCTGAAAATTAAATCTGGTGGTTGAAGTTCATTGGCAGGAAATTTGAATATACTCTTGAAAACAGAGAAGGCATTATAAGGATGATTCTAAATATTAAATTATATTTGGCATATGCCATCACTTGGCTAAACTTAAAGGAGTTTAGTACACTTGTCGTTGGGACAACATGAGTCATGCATGCATTAATATAGCTTGTATGTCTTAAAATTATTCCAGATTGATTTCACATCATAGTGGTAAAAAAAAAAAATAGTCACCCCAGATCTCTGTGGTTGTTGCTATAACTGATCAGCTTATCTGGGTGGAAAATGAAATATTTCAGAGCTGTTGAGAGGAAGACACTTTTAGAGTTGGTGATGGGGCCATCGCCTGAGTGGAATTGTGCAGACTGCAGCTTTAGGGACTTGCACGTCCTTCCTTGGATACTATTTGGTCCAAAAGTCAATAGCCTCTTCAATTTCCAAGGTTTTTCATTCTAGTTCTTCACACCTAAGATCACTGTTCTTAAGTAAAAGAAAATAATGCAAAAGCAAAATTAAAGGAAATAAAAACATCAAATTCCCTTTTGAGTCCTCAAGGAAGATGACAGCAGGAAAAGAGAAAGGCATTGTTTTAGACTTCATTTTAGAACATTTCTCATCTTTTCCCTCATCATCTGTAGGAGTATTCTGTGGCACTCCAAGTTACCTAGATATAAGAGGGAGAGATGATGCAGGTGAAATAAAATAAAATGGAATGAAATAAAAATAAAATATTACCAAGTCTATTTGAGAAAACACATGGAACTCTAAAACATCAATGAAAAAACAACTAGATAATCACCTTCCCCTCACACTCCAAATTTACGACCCCTTGGGTGATGCTGCAGTGGTCTGGCGCCTGCTAATTTCTTTCTGTGGAAACCGGCGGGCATTTGCCGTGGGAGACCTGCTGTCAGCCAGTCAGGGTGAGCCGTCCGGGCGCTTTGATGTAATATAAGTTGGAGAGTAGCAGGTGGCCTTCCCTGCTGTTCCGAGTGCAGCTTGGGGAGTCCTGTCAGATGCAGCAGCTCCTCTTTATCTGCATGGAATCTGTGTAAATCACAAAACAGCAGATGGAAAAATAGTCACACACCCCGGTTCACCTCTTAGAAGCAGCTCGTAAAGCACTGTCCACCACCCGCTCATTTTAGAAACAACCGTGGGTGAAAGCAGTCCCCAACTGCTACCGGGGACTTGTTTTGTTTACGAAAACATGCAAATACATGAATCAGACAAAGAAAGCAAAAACAGCAAACAATTTAAACGATCACAGCTGCTATATACGTATCATTTATCCTGATGTTCCAGATTGAGGATAAGTAGACACTGAAAAATCAGAAATTATTTCTCATCTGCCCGTTCTAATTACTATCTGTAGATGGTCTTGGTGATGTCAGATAACGTCTGTGCTTTAGCATGTCTGCTTCATTCTTGCTGATTTTGAAATTCAATTATGTAATTATCTCCATTTATTTTCCCTGAAAACTCTAAATACTTTTCTAGGAATCAGCTCTATGTAGTTTCATGTTGGAAACCAGAAGAGAAAAACTGAAAAAAAGAAAAGTTTTAAAAAGAATTTTACTTGAATTCTATGCGAGTGGAGGAAGTACTTTCAATTTATACAAACCTTTTACTATTTGAATTTGTAGTATTCAGCTAATGTACAATGTGTGGTTCATTTGTGTATATAAATAGAAAAAGAATTAATAAAGCAAAACAAAAAAAAATTAGTCCTAATAGAGAAAATGGCAAGAACAAAATTATCAAGGTATGAGAATGAAAAAGAGCCTGACATGAATTGCGTCTCACTTTAGAGTGTGATTTGTGAGACAAGGTGTTGAAAGAGATGGAGCGATAGTTTAGCTAGGTCTTGACCACGGAGGACCTCAAAGGTCTTAGGAAAAAACATAGGCTTTGACCTCGATGTGATCAAAGCTGAATATTCAGTGTTGGTTTTATTTATAGGTTTAAAATCTGTACAAATAATACATTTAAAAATACAGAAGCTGTCTAAAGACTTAGAGGGCAGAAAAGTTGTCCGTTAGATTACACTGTTATTCAGAAATGAAACAGCTTCTATTTTCTTAGGGACTGCTATAGAGTACAAGGATATTGCTATGGAAGATCCTTATTATACCGTGATGAACTTAAAAAAGAGTGATAACCAAGTCTTGGAAACAAAGTGAAAGTTAAGGTGAAGACAAAGTGTAAAACAAAGTGAAGTTAAATGTGAGTCGAAGTAAATAACCTTAGACAGCGTTCAAAGCATTGCCTTTTCTGTAAACTCCAAGAGGCCAGGAAGAACACCGGAATTGCATCCAGATCCCTATAAATGAGCTCTCTATAGATTCAAGTCCAGAGAGGGCGTGAAGACCAGTGGTTCTCACTGAGGACAATATTTCCCTCCAGGGGCTGCTTGGCAGTGTCTGGAGACATTTCTGCTGTCACAACTGGTGGGAGAGTGAGTTACTGAAATCTAGTGAGTTGGTCAAAGATACTGCTAAACACAGGAGAGCCCTGTGCAGCAAACAATTACCCAGCCCAAAATGCCAGTATTTCTGAAGCTGAGAACTCAGAGCTCTGTTTTACGCACCTCAGACATTTGATCATATTCCCTGTTCTCAAGAGAATGAGATTCCAAAGTTTCTTCATGTCTCATCACATCCATTTGGATAAATCAGCCAGGACATTATACTTAAGGTCATTTAATACATGACTTAGAAAAATCAGTCAACAGAATCTTACAAAATCCTGTTGTTTTGGAGCCTTTCTTTCTTTTTTTTTTTTTTTTTAACTATTTACATCCTTTTGGAAAGGTGCTAGTGAAAAATTATTGTCTTATTAAACAAATTTATGCTTGAGATAAAAGTGATATTTTTAATGAAGTTCCAACAAAAAGCTCTCCACTTTTAAATTTTGTTTTGAATTAAATAGTGGGCAAATCATTTCATCAGATGCAAGCTCATGTATAGAACGGATAAACAATAGGTCCTAAAATATAGCACAGGGGACTATATTTAATATCCTGTGATAAATCGAAATGGAAAAGAATATGAAAAAGAATGTATATTTATGTTATAACTGAAACACTTTACTGTAAGGCAGATATCAACACATTATAAATCAACCTAATTCAATTAAAATTTTTTTAAAAAGCAAATCATTTAATCTAGAGCTAGTATGAAGCAACTAAGCATTTCATTTCCAGATATCCATAATAAACACCTTTGTTATCAAAACATTACTGAGCGTGAGACAAGATTTTTTTTAATGAGATTAAGCATCTGTAAAGAGTTATTTTTACTTTTTGGTAGTCAGATGTGTTTTTCTGGTGGATCTAAAGGAGTAGGAATATTTGTTTGTCTTCTGTAATAAAAAATTAAAAGAACAATTACCCAGTGAAAATTTCTCCTTTTAAAATATTCATTCACTTTCGATAATCTCTGTTTATTAAAATTCTCTTTGGTATCATCAAAGATTGCCACAAGGAAACCTAGTAATTTCTATATCTCTACTGGAAGATTTTACTTAAGATAGCTTTTATTTTTCTTCACCATTCCTATACATTAAGAAAAGGACAGGAACCTGTGCTGTTTATAGCAGTAGTATTAATAACTGAAGCACAGAGAAGGACCAACATTGATTATCAAAAGTAATTCTCAAAGATCAAATTAACTGATATAACAAATGGCATCTGTGATTATCTCTTCTACTTTCATTGCTGACAAATGGGATTGGTGAATTTTTGATGTTCACTATGTGCTCTTTCTCTCAGGTCTCTGATAGAGAATATGAGATAACTGCACCTGTCAAATTTAATCTTGAACTTGGATCTTTTAAAAATTTTTTATTAAAACAATATTAAACACCTAAGAAATGAAGTGATTGCAGCCATGAAATTAAAAGGCGCTTGCTCCTTGGAAGAAAAGCTATGACCAACCTAGACAGTGTATTAAAAAGCTGAGACATTACTTTGCCAACAAAGGTCCATATAGTCAAAGTTATGGCTTGTCCAGTTGTTATGGATGTGAGAGATGGACCATAAAGAAAGCTGAGCACTGAAGAATTGATGCTTTTGAACTGTGGTGTTGGAGAAGACTTTTGAGAGTTCCTTGAACAGCAAGGAGGTCCAACCCGTCCAACCGGTCCATCTTAAAGGAAATCAGTCCTGAATATTTACTGGAAGGACTGATGCTGAAACTGAAACTCCAATACTTTGGCCACCTGATGCGAAGAACTGATTCATTGGAAAAGATCCTGATGCTGGGAAATATTGAAGGCAGGAGGAGAAGGGGACGGCAGAGGATGAGATGGTTTGGTGGTATCACTACTTGATGGGCATGAGTTTGAGCAAGCTCCAGGAGATGGTGAAGGACAGGGAAGCCTGGATGCTGCAGTATATGGTGTCATGAAGAGTTGGACAGGACTGAGTGACTGAACAACAACAAGAAGAAATGAAGAACTTTTCTTAGTACTTCTTTGCTAAGGATTTGAAAACAAGAATTTTAAATATGTAGCCATATAGAAGTAGGGGCTTCCCTGATAGCTCAGTGGTAAAGAATCCACCTGCAATTCAGGAGACATAGACTCAATCCCTGTGTCTGGAAGAGCCCCTGAAGGAGGGCATGGCAACAGATTCCAGTATTCTTGCCTGGAGAATCACATGGACAGAGGAGCCTGGAGGGCTACAGTCCAAAGGGTTGCGAAGAGTCAGATGTGACTGAAGCAGTTAAGCATGCACACACTCATGGAAATAGGATGCTGACCTCAGAATCTTTAAAACTTGGTTATCCTTTTAATGCTTAAAACTTGGATCATTGGTTCTGCAAGGCACTCCCTGGTAAAGAAGATTCCATGGACATAAAATGATTGGAAAACCTACTCCGTTCATCATTCTCTTCATCATTCTCTTGGAGAATATACCTTGTCCCAAAATGCCTTGTAAAAAGAAACCAATAAAAACTTCCTTGATTTATCCAATCATATTTCAGAGTCATAACATCTAGTGAATTCATAATTTTTTTGGAAAAAAAAGTAACTTAGAATATCTAGTCTCAATCATCTATTGATTTTTGTTTTGGTTTAATTGAATCTTAGGTCTTGTTTCCTAACTACCAACTACTTTTTTTTCTTTTTTTAGCACTTCTGTCAGAGGTTAAATTGCAAGGAGATTGAATTTAGATTTGTCTCCATTATTTTTTATAAATGGCTTAGAAAGAATAAGTCACTTTTGAATTTTTTTTTTAACTTCCCCAGAATCCATATCCTGAGACAGAAATGATGAGGAATACGGATAAGCCAAAACAAACATCATCCAATGCAAAGTTTCAGTATCCTTTGTACAACATAATACACCATATTTCATATTTTAGTTGCATTTCACTTTTAGTAACTCAGCACACACTGCACCAAATATATGTTGTACACATTCGTGACTAAATTTAATGCTCACCTACAGTTACATTATCATTGTTCTTGATGGATGAAAATGATGCTTTTTCTTTTTCTTCGAGTTTGATTGACAAATATAGTACTACATCTGCAATCTTTCTCACACTTTCTTCTGAGGACCACATTTTAGGGGTCTGCCTCCTTGTATTACTGTGGGGATTTGAATCTCATGGGGCAAAACCAAGAGTAAGAATTCTGCTAGATCGAAGCCTTTATACAACCCTGCCATCCAGTTTTCCTGCATTGAAAATGGATGAGCATGTTCGGATGGGAGTGTAAATTGGCATGAACCTTCATCTGAAATGCAATAAAGTTAAAGAAGAGTGGATGATTTTTTAAAACGTATCATTATTCATATTCAATGCTTCCTCTGCACTTCTGTGTACCATCTGGTCCTCGTGGTCGAAGTGCCAAAATACCATAAGGAAAGTTGTTTTTGTGGTATTTCCAGTCCAACCAGAATCAGAAAGTACCAGAAATCTCTTGAGGAAAGCTGTTTTCATAAGACACAAAGCCCAGTTTGTCAAACCAAAGAGTTTAAAATGAAAAGTAACTGAAATTAAACTACTGTCCAGGTTTAAATACTGGGCAAAGAGAGGATGAACTGGGTTTGGGGTTTACCAGATAGCTTGTGAAATTTAAAAAAAAAAAAAGAAAAAGAAAAAATACACCCTACCAGTTCCTCCTAAATGTATTCCATTTCTTTATAAACTACAATTCCCTCTATACTTAATTTTTTTATCTTTAACTGCTTGTATCTAAATTTTTAAGAAAATATTTATAGATAAGTAGAGTCTTGAAATTTCTAGTGAGAAATAATTGTGAAAAAGAAGTATCATGCAGACCCATTGAATGGATGACACTAGATTTAAAAGTCTTTATGGAGTACATGTAAAAGGGCCAACACTACCTGATTGTCCTGTTTATGAGCCTTTTGATGGTCAAAGAATTCTTTTATGTGCCTTTCCACTTCTAGGCAGGACAGCACAGCTTGTCAAATGCATACAAGGAATCTTGAATCTTAAAAGACTCAATCTGCGCTGTAAAGTTACTGCCCAGAAGGTTTAGAGTGGGTTGTGCTAAACTTGGCACCATTTCCACTTCCATTCAATCCCCAAGCCTTCTGAGATTTATTTGACTTTGGGTTTTATTCAGCTTAATTTAGTTCTATTGAAGGAAAAAAAAAAACAAAAACCTCTAAGTAAGAGACAAGTTCAATCAGTGGATTCTGCTCTATGGTAACTCATATGTTAAGGAGAAACTTACACACATTTTGTGCTAAAGGAAGTGTCCCGTAATGCATGGCATATAAGATTTTGTGTCAGACTTAGATCTAAAACCCAGTTCTATACCTAAGGATAGTTACTAACTGCTCAAGTCTTAAGTTTCTTCATCTAAAATGTATAAAATCAACTATTTTACCAGGTTAAAAGGATCCATGGGCTATTGAGCATAATATCTTAGCGTATAGCACATGCTCAGCTTCTTACCAACACTCGCTGTAAATGAGGATCATAAAATGAGAGGCAGCTGCAGGGCGGATGCTTAAGAGCCTGGCTATTGCAAAAGCACATTGCGATTTTTACGTCAGCTGTTTTTTACCCCTTGAAAGAGGAAAGGATAACTCTGGGATGTAACTCACGTAAGCCTGAGAGGTAATGATGATATTTTCCGTTAGGAATATTACCTACTCAGTTCCCATGGGCGACGTTCTGAAATCTTTCACTGCGTGAAACAATAATGCTTTGAGCAGGGCATGACCTGACCTGAGACATAAAGGAATCCATGTAGACGTCTACTCTTCTGTGGGCCCTAGTGGATCACTTCCTATGCCCTTGACCCAGACCCAAAGAGGATCTTCTCCCAAAGAACACCAAAAATAAGGACAGAAAAATTCAGGCCAGTTTTTAACTGAAAATAAAATTTCTTTCTTTGAATTTTAGGGCTATATTATCTGTATCTGGTATGTACACTATTGTGTAGTTTTCTGGAATACGATATCTGGTCCTAAGACAAATAATCCAACTTATTATTTTTTCTTGAGACTTCACTTTCTCTTTTCAAAACATAGTCCCAAGAAGAGTGTCATAAAAATGTGAACTTCGTGATTGTTCAGGTAAGGCTGATGTTGGTGGCAGATACAGCATCTAGTCCTCAGATCCGAAGCTTTCAGATCCCAAAGTTGTGGGATTTAATTTCAAATTACTGTCTTGGTTCTGATTCCTTTAGTTTACATCATTTAACTTTTCTGTTCTCTAACTGCCTTGAAGTCACTTGAAATGAATCAAATCCCTTAAATCACTCACACTCCCTTAAAGCTGTTTTTTCTTTATATCATTCCCACATAACCCACTTAGAAAAGCAATTAATGTGTCATTCTATGAGGCACCAGAGGAATGCAGAACACAGAGCTTTGAAGAACTTTGCGTGAACCTTCCTGCTTTAACAGTGCGCAGAGCTTCCTAAACTCCTGTCACCCAGAACCGGAGTTCATTGCCCGAGCCAAAGTCATATTGAGTGTTTTTTTTTTTTTTTTTAAATGATAAAACACATATACTGTTCTGCCTGGAGATTTGAGACATGGTCTTATTAGGAATTCAATCTGTCAAGAAAAGCTAAGTGCATCCAAAGAGAACGCCACTGTCTCTGTGTTATGTTACGATACTTTTATTAGACGGTGACATTCCCGAGACAGCACCTGCTGAGTGGCTTTGGGCGGCTGCCCAGAAATGAAAGGAAAAAGTGATGTGTGGTTTAATTCCGACGGGTGTAGCCTTGCACTGCTGTGAGGAATATCAGGGCCTGAACAGTTGGGAGGGTTGAGGGAATCTCAATGCTTGGACACTTGAGTTCAGAGTAGCTGGGAATGCCCAGGTCATTGTCAGTAATGTATGGGCAGGCAGGTGGGGGAAATGATTTCCTTTTTTGCTTGCTGGATGCATATATCTGACATAACTCCATACTTTTCCTTCCTCATCTTTCTGGGGAAATGGCCTTTACAAAGCTTGAAGGAAACCTTGTAGCTAGTGGCTTCATGTATAGACTCTTTTTAGTATAAAATGAATATTGATCCTTTGGAACTGGTGAAACTTTACATTGAATAAAGATAGTTAAAAGAGAAAAAAATGTCTTTAATGTAGTACACACATGTGTAGGCATGTGTGTGTGTGTGTCTGTGATTCTTATTAACAGGATAGTGTTGACTGTTCCTCTAGAAATTTTTTGATTTTTAAAAATCTTCCCTTTGATCAGTTTTTGTAACAGAGATTGTAGAATATACAGAAGCTAAAAACTCTTGAATTTATGGTTGTTTTTCAGATGGTCAGATGGCCAAATTTCATAACTTTAACTCTCTGTTCTCCTTAGACTCCTCCATGGCCATGTGGTTGGGGGGAAAGGGGAAAATAAAGTGACTGGAGAACCAATCCAATGACAATGGTGTTGGTTAAAATTGTGAACTGCTACTTTTTGATAATTAAACTTCAGAGACATAGTGCCTATTGGGGAAAATCAATTGCAACTATTAAAATAGAAAACTACCCATCCAATCAGGCAGGGTTCTTTTTTCATTAAAGCGAGGCTTAATTCAAGAAAAACAACTGTTCAGAAATTGGACGCTAAGTCATTCTTTTATTTATTTATTTTTTTCTAACTAAATTGATGGTTGCAGTGCTGTTGCTTTCTGGGTAAAGACTTCAGGAAGGAGGCTTCTTGGTCTTTTCTCCATGGATCTTATGACCTTAGAGAGTGATGACTTTATAGGATGTGACCACAGGGTTCAAACCACTGTGCAGTCAGCGCTGAGCTTCCCAAAGTCCCAGTGGGGTGGCAGAAAGCACCATCTTTCAGAAAGAGGCAGTGGGTTCCCATCGAGTATCATTTAATAACATTGCTCCTCAGGCTCAAAGGAAATTTCACCTTGTTTTATATGTTGTTGACTGTGTTCCAGTCCCTAAACTGTTGTTTCTGTTTGTGTGTGTGTGTCTGTTTTGGGCATGGGCATGTTTGTGATTTTGTGAAAGAATAGAAATTTGACGTCATCTGAACATGCAAGCCTCCTATTTTGTTTTGCACAACTTACCGTCTCAACAGGTCAGGGCTGAGGTTATGAGAAAAACAGGGTTTCATGTCGTGAATGTAGAATCCTGAGCACAGTAAATGTTGTGTTTCATTTCTTATGGGAATTGTTATCAATCTGATAGTCTTGTTTATGGAGCTAACTCAGGATCTTAAAAGCCTCTGTATGCTTTACTGAAATGTGGAGTGCTTCTAAACTTTAAAATCAATTGCATCGACTCAATTATAGAACATAAATGAAGACTAATGGTTCTTATGTTCATTAACTTCTAATTTACATAATATAGATGATGTTAATATTGTCCCAGAGTCTCTCTGAAAACCATTATATTTGAGCTATAGAAAATGGGGTTCCATTATCATTTGAAATAGATTGATATTCCAAAGATTAAAGCATATGATCTTCAGTTAAAGTTCCATGATTTTCCCATCTTTTCTATTGTCTAAGAAAATTCTTGAACTCTAGGCTGAATTGGTGTAGCTTCCTCATCAGCTTTTCAGTTGTTTTTGGAAACAACATGAGTTTTTCTCTTGCATTTTGCCAAACATTTTTTTAAAAAATTGACATCAATTTTGGATTTTCCTGAAGTACAGAATAGTCAAAAAGCCAAAATCAGAATTTAAGATAAAGGAAACCATGACATATTTCCAATTTGAATTGCATTCAAATAAATCTTAAATATTACTGTATTTTCCCTGAATCAATGAATTAATATTAATAGTTTCACTGTTTCCCTTTCTGTCACTTATTGATTAGTAGTGATGATATTACTGTTATACGCAGTTAGAAATAATGCTGTTTGGGGCACATCTGAACCTCATGGAAAGACCGCAGAATTAGAAGAATCTTGAATTATTTCTTTCTCAAGTCTAGTGTGCTTTGTTGTTGTTGTTTATTTATTTGTTTTAGAAAACAATGTAGAAATTATTCTAATTCTTCAAGTCAGTCTTTATTTGGAAAGTGCTGCATGATTACCTAACGATCATATTCCTTTTTTTCATTCAACATTTCCATTTTTAAACTATTGTTGAGGTAGACATGTGGTATTAATAGTATTGTTTTTTGAGTAGTATTTTGTTAATGGAATAGTTTAAGACTTTTTCAGAATGATTTCTAAATGAATTCATATTGAAAGTAAAACTCTCCTACAGTTTTGGTGACTTTGAGCTGTTTGATCTTTCTGAGTCTCAACTTTCACACCTAAAAAATGACAACAACAACCAAAAAACAGCCCGACAACATTTCTGCATTGTATGTTTTTCGGAGGGGATTATATAAATAAGCTAGGTCAATGACTGATATAGAGAAAATGCTTAATAAGTAATGGGATCTCATTTCTTGGTTTACTTACAACCTACTTTTGCCTCAAATTCTTTTTTTCCTACCCCAACCATTTTTCTTCACCTGGAAGACAAGGGCTTTTGTCTTATTTTCTATTTTGGTTTAATTCTGTGTGTCCTCCATAATTACTTAGGATTAAGTCTGGCTTCATTAGACAGTTTTCTACTATTGGGACTATAACACATATTGAGGCATAAAATAGGAAGCTAGAAATGAGCCCATTTACAAAATGAAGCTTGTGAGACAGACATTTTCTCCAAGGCTTCAGAAAAAAAAAGTTCACTGTTTCTTTATGTGCCATGTATTGTATTTGATTTTAGAGGAGTATTAAAGTTTTAAATATCCCATGATAAATAGAGTAACCTAGTTCTCTACTTGTCCAAAAACTGTCTCATCCATTATAGCATTAGTACACAAAAAGCTATATACTTTCATATTTTTATGTTTATGAAATTCTTCTTTGCCAACTTACACACAGTTGCTTTGATAGATTATAATAAGGTTGCTTAAAAGCATTTGAGCTCATTACTTACAAACAGAAGGCTGCTGTCTGAAAATAAACTTTAATATCAAATAGTAATAAAACATGTAAGCTGTGTTCACTTTGTTGCTGTTATGCATGATCAGAGTCAAGCTGACAAAGGTGACATTTTCAGGTCTCCAATCTAATCTGCTCATAAGCCTCTCCAGATTGCGGATGCTTCTGGGAAGTAGAGAGGGTTCCCTAAGAACAAGGGAATGATGGGAAAAGATTTTAAAAAGGATCAGGGGTTGGAGCACGTAGAATGGTATTGGAGACTTTAAGTTAGAAAAGAGGGGAAGGAAAATCTAGAGAAGAGAGAAAGGAAATGCCATAAATACATGTATGACAGGTATTCATTATGGGTGTAACTGAGCAAAGAGACAAGGAGTGTTGCTGAACTGTATGCTGGCAGATGGCAGTAGCCTGAGAAAGAGAAATCTTCCTATTGCTGCTGAAGCTACATCCATGCCCTTTCCTGTAACTACTAGTTATTGCTGTTGCTGTTGCTACTTCGACTAAGTCACTTTAGCCATATCTGACTGTGCGATCCCATGGACTACAGCTTGCCAAGCTCCTCTATCCATGAGATTCTCCAGGCAAGAGTACTGGAATGAGTTGTAATGCATCTTCATTCCACTCATTAGGAGTTGATTTACTTTAAGACACTCAGCTAAGCTCTTTTAATGTGTTTTATTACTTAAACTTTTGAGTAAGACCTTGAGATAGGCATTCCCTGGTAGTTTCCCTGCTAGCTCAGCTGGTAAAGAATCCGCCTGCAATGTAGGAGACCCCAGTTTGATTCCTGGATTGGGAAGATCCACTGGAGAAGGGATAGGCTGCCCATTCCAGTATTCTTGGGCTTCCCTGGAGGCTCAGATGGTAAACAATCTGCCTGCAATGCAGGAGACCTGGGTTTGATCCCTGGGTTGGGAAGATCCCCTGGAGAAGGGAAAGGCTTACCCAACTCTAGTATTCTGGCCTGGAGAATTCTGTAGACTGTATAGTCAGTCCATGGGGTCACAAAGAGTTGGACATGACTGAGCAACTTTCACTTTCACTTTTTGAGATAGGCATTAGCATCCCAATTTTATTGATGCAGAAGTAGGCTTAGAGAAATAGGGTCATTGTCCAAGACAATGTAATTACGTGATTATTTCCACATAGGCTGCTTTGACCTCAGAAACAGATGTTCTAAAATTAGAGAGAGAGAGAGAGAGAGAGAGAGAACACAAAATTCATCATGAATGTATCTAAATTAGTTTTTGTTAATGGCTGTGTTTTACTCTAGCTCACAAAACTCCTGAAAATTTAACAGTCATTACTCATAAGGTTATATGAGTTGATGCCAGCACACCACTGTTCGTCTTCTGAGTCAGTAACACTTCCTGCAGAAGGTGAAACCTTAGGTAAGTCTTAACAGGTAAGAAGGAATCAACTGCCAAATGGCCTTGGGGATGGAAAGGCAGATAATCACATGAAGGCCCAGGGATCATGTAATTATGAAGGGAGTATGATGTGTGAATAGAAATTTAAGTAGTTCTCTGCTTGAGATGAGATTCTCAGAAAGCAAGCACCATGATAAGAAAGATTCTGCAAATTACATTAAGGGGCTTGGAATTTATCCTACATGCCACGGGGGACTGCTGAAGGGTTTAAAGTCAGTGAGTGAATTATTCATATTTATGGCTGAGGCATGATCTTCTGGCCAATCCTTATAGAATGAATTTGAGAAGGAACAAGGCTAGAGACACATAAACCCGTTAGGAGCCTGTTGTAGTGGTTCAGGGATGTGATGATATAAGCTTATTTCAGAGAGCTGCATTTAAGAAGAGGTGACAGATTCCAGAAATGTTTAGGAGGTAAAATCAGCAGATCTGGTGATGGATTAGAAGTGGGCAGAGGTGATGGAGAGGGAAATCAGTGATGGCTTCCAGGTTTCTAGCTCAGCTTAGACATTTTGTGGCCATGACCAAGATATGGAGGGAAAGAGTAAGAAAATCTTTCAGCGGTATGGAGATCAACTCAAGGTCGATGAGTGGAATATCAATTACTGTGGGGCATCTATGTGGAACTATCTGACAGGTCCAGCTAAAGATAAAATCTAGAGGATCACTAATATCTAGATGGTAGTTGCAACCTCAGTAGTGGATGAACCCTAGAGGAAACAGTGTGGAACAGTAAAGAATGTGGACTGAAAGCAGAGCCTGAGGATCCATTAGCATCTAAAGGGTTGGCAGACAAATAAGACCCACTTCTGTAAACAGAAGGACTGAGCAGAGAGATGGGAAGCAAATAGGAGAACACGAAGCTTGCAGCCCAGGAAGAAAGACTTTTAAAAAGCAAGGATTGAGAAAAAATGTCAATACTGCTAAATGAAATGCAGTTGCCATTTTGAAATTCTTTTGCCTAAAATTAAAATATGGTGCTTTTCTCTCACTGCAAGCTATGTTAAAGATGTCATCTTAATTGGTGTTCTCACTTTTAGAAAAATTCGGTGCACAAAGAGTGTGAACTTATTGGAAGAATGATACAAATATGTAAATACTATTTTTTCATTGCAATTATCATTTATTTTAAAAAATATATCTCCTTGGAAGTAACTCAGATAAACCAACTAGTGTCATGCTTACTTTGAATCTTTTCATTCAATTTCCCAGAGTTAATAGCTGTTAGCCTTTCAATTTTTGTTATGATTTTATGACTACTCTGTGTGTGTGTATGTGTACACATATACAAATTAAATATGTTTCATTATGAGGAAGTGCATTCTACTAGGCATCTAATCTTTCAATGACTATATACTATTCAGCATGTTACTATAGTATAATTTGTATAATCGATACCCGTTATTGGACACTTTCAGTTCAGTTCAGTTCAGTTCAGTCGCTCAGTTGTGTCTGACTCCTTGTGACCCCATGAATTGCAGCACACCAGGCCTCCCTGTCCATCACCAATTCCCGAAGTCCACCCAAACCCATGTCTATCGAGTTGGTGATGCCATCCAACCATCTCATCCTCTGTCG
Organism: Muntiacus reevesi; assembly: GCF_963930625.1. NCBI lineage: Eukaryota > Metazoa > Chordata > Mammalia > Artiodactyla > Cervidae > Muntiacus > Muntiacus reevesi. The sequence goes on along the minus strand of NC_089255.1, from coordinate 92,883,718 downwards.
TCCCCTTCTCCTCCTGCCCCCAATCCCTCCCAGCATCAGGGTCTTTTCCAATGAGTCAGCTCTTCACATCAGGTGGCCAAAGTATTGGAGTTTCAGCTTCAGCATCAGTCCTTCCAGTGAACACCCAGGACTGATCTCCTTTAGGATGGACTGGTTGGATCTCCTTGCAGTCCAAGGGACTCTCAAGAGTCTTCTCCAAAACCACAGTTCAAAAGCATCAATTCTTCGGCACTCAGCTTTCTTCACAGTCCAACTCTCACATCCATACATGACCACTGGAAAAACCATAGCCTTGACTAGATGGACCTTTGTTGGCAAAGTAATGTCTCTGCTTTTTAATATGCTATCCAGGTTGGTCATAACTTTCCTTCCAAGGAGTAAGCGTCTTTTAATTTCATGGCTGCAATCACCATCTGCAGTGAATTTGGAGCCCCCGAAAAATAAAGTTTGACACTGTTTTCACTGTTTCCCCATCTATTTCCATGAAGCGATGGGACCCAGTGCCATGATCTTAGTTTTCTGAATGTTGAGCTTTAAGGCAACTTTTTCAATCTCCTCCTTCACTTTCATCAAGAAGCTTTTTAGTTCCTCTTCACTCTCTGCCATAAGGGTGGTGTCATCTGCATATCTGAGGTTATTGATATTTCTCCTGGCAATCTTGATCCCAGCTTGTGCTTCCTCCTGCCCAGGGTTTCTCATGATGTACTCTGCATATATATTAAATAAACAGGGTGACAATATACAGCCTTGATGTACTCCTTTTCCTATTTGGAATCAGTCTGTTGCTCCATGTCCAGTTCTAACCGTTGCTTCCTGACCTGCATACTGGTTTCTCAAAAGATTGGACACTTTACTATCATTATTTTTTATCCATTTTAAGAATTGCTACAAAACAATTATGAACTTAAAACTTTTGTACATAATTTGCATTTTGCCCTTTTGGAACACATTCCAAATGTAAAATTAGCTAAATTAATGAATATGAACACTTAAGATTTTGACACATTTTATCAGCATGTTTTCCAAAAATGTATGCCTGACTAGATTTCCATCAGCTCTCTAAAACATGCTTATTTTCCAAGACTTCAGCAGTGTGGCGTGGCTCCCCAATTTCATCTGTATTTTAAAGTAGTTTTCATATTCCACTTAAAAAAATTGCTGTACTTCTGAAACTAATGCAACATTGTAAATCAACTCTCCTCCAATAAAAATATAAATGAATAATACAGTTTTCATATATCTATCACCTTTAATTAAAGACAAATTGTAAAGTCAAACAGTTTTTACCTCATGTTATAAACTAGATGTACATCCAGAATGAACTGAGGCAGCAGGTGACAGCTTTTTTTGACCAGTCAGATTATCACAGCTTCCTGTGAGCAGCCTCTGTTTTTACCAAACTGTGCCTTACTTCCGCTTCTGTACTTGTATTCAAACTGATGTACATACCCACTGCTTGGATAGTTTTCCTCTCTCTCTTCTCCTTGTCCAAGATTGTAACTCTCTTCTGGTTATTTCTGAAAGCTGTGGTGCCTATCACACCATATACAATTGAACACTCAGTTACATGCTGTCCTGGCTGGCTTATCCACTTACTTCTCTTCCTTGGGTAACAAGATCTGAACGGTGAAGAAAATGTCATTTATTCTATTACACTTGTCATTCATGAACCGGTCCTTGCATGGAACTGGGCAGGCACTTGGGAAATACAGAGGGAAATAGCACAGAATCACCACTTTACTGGCTTTCTACCAACTAACTAATTGTGTATTTTAGCAAAGAAAAGTAGAAGTTAGCTGAAAGAAAAATAAACATTTTATATCCGGTTGCATAAGGTTTTTAATTTAATTTCTTGCAGAATGAATTTAGAAAGGGGAGTTGTGTGTGTCTATGTGTTTTATGTTGTAGGGGGTGGGTAGTGTAGAGGTAGGAACAAAGTATCTAGATGACCTGTTTTACCTATTTGTGAAAACTAATTAAGGAAATACTGAATTGCTACAAAAAAAAAAAAGGGTGGTATGAGAAAAATTAATCTAGAAATTAGGTCTACTGACTTTTATACCACCAGACTGCACCTTTAAAAGGTATGTATTTTCAATTATATTTCTTCATGTATAATGTACTTAGAAGATGTTTATAAAAGCTATAATTTAGTCTTAAATTTGAAGTGTAAACATTTCTGTAATCTTAAATGACTGAGCCAGAGAGAAACAAGGGACTTCACGTTTCCCGCTTTTCATTATTTTTTCCAAAGCAAATAACTTCCCTATCTAAATATACATCTTGTTTTTTCTTCATATGTTTTCTTTTTAATAATCACCTTCATTCAAAAACTGTTATTCCTATTTACATATCTAGGCACTATGACCTTGGGTTACCACCACACTCGTCATCTTTTGTGACGATATATTGCATTTGCTGAGGAGGCTCTGCCATGCATCTTGGACTCCCCAGGCGGCTCAGGGGTAAAGAATCTGCCTGCAATGCAGGAGATGCAGGTCCATCCCTGGGTCTGGAAGATCCTCTGGAGAAGGAAATGGCAACCCACTTCAGTATTCTTGCCTGGAGAATCCCATGGACAGAGGAGACTGGTGGGCAGTCTATGGGTGTGAAAAGAAAATGACTCGATTTAGCAACTAAACAATAGCTATAGGGTACTTTTGTGAAAATAAAACCACAAGTATCAGAAAATCTACTTATAAAGGTAGGCGTACAGCTTAATACGTGTATGTGTGTGAATGTTCATATCTGCAACCACTTGTCAGCATTATCAGTTAGAGAATTTAAAAGGATATTCAGGCTTGAGTACCTTTGTTCAATGTTGGCTCGTCTATATTTTCATACTTTGTGCCTGTGTATATAGATATGTGTTTGTAAAAGCATCTTTATTCACACACACACAGATGTGAATTTGTGGATATATATGATATATGTGATGTAATTGAGACAAACATTTGAGGGGGAAATTCGACCCCTTTAGTTACCTTCAAGTGATAGAATCTGATCGTTTTCAAAATAATTTTAAGACGTCTTTGACTTCTAAGTTTGCCAGGCAGAGGTATCGCTATGTAAGCTTAATTTCATCAGCAACTGGACCTCCAGGGGAGTTGCAACAGAGGTATTCAGCTCTGTGGCTGGTGTCTCTCATCCTTCTAGGGCACTTTTCCAGCCCTCTGCTCTCTGAGCTCATGCACACATCCCCGTGGGTGCCCTGGCAGTGATTAGTGGGGTCCAAATCTGGATGTCAGAGTTTTTCAGTCTGACCTCCAACCCCAGTGCTGTCAGTGGAGAAACACACAGCCCCCATCTTCTCCACCTGCCTCCCTGGATACCGTTTCTATAATGAAGGAGCCCTTGTAATAGGAAGGACTCCTATTTCAAACTGGGTTCTCTTTCTTTCTTTGTATCCCCAGGATGTAATTATCTCATGATAACCACCTTTGTGCCTAATGACTTAATTAGGTAATCACATAAGTGCTGTAAATGATGTTTTGTGTGATGAAAATGTGTAGTGTGTAGCAAGTCATCAAAGTTTCTTAGTGTTGGACAGGAAAGCGTACATACCTAGCCTAAGAGTTTAATTTCTTTTCTCCCTTCTTCCTTTCTTTTCTGGAGGGGAGAGGAGATGGGAGGGAGAGGGGAATTCTTCATACAAAACAGCTAGGGGAGGGGTACAATGGCGTTCTCTTTTCTTTCTTTTTTTTTTTTTTTAGCTCTGACACTTGCTAATCTGCCCTACACACCACCTACATGCAGAGCTTACTGTATAATTGCTGTTTTTTTTTTTTTTTTTTTTTTTTTTTTTTTGCAAAATAAGACCCATTAGCCAGAAAGCTGCAATAGCTATTTGAAGGCTGCATTTTCTTATACTTTCTCTTTTCCTTTACTGTATGTAGGTGTGCTGAGTGTGTTTTGCAGGTAAAAACTGGCGTTTCTGGAACCATAACATTTTAGTTTTGTTCTGGTGCTCAGAGGTACATACTTAGGTGAAAGTGACTCAAGATGTTATTTTGTCAAAGGTCATTAAGCAATTTGAAATAACTTAGTCGGCAAGTGTAATATGACTTTCACTCAAACGATAGACCCATTACTGTCTTGTCTCCCTTGATCGATTTATGTGTGAAGGGTTTTGTTGGGAACTTTGACAAATGATGCTTTTAAAATATTTCTCTGCCACAGTGTGTTAATCCAAAACCAAAATTAAGAAAAGAAAATATTGTAGGTTGAAAAAGACTGTCTTTGCATTTTCTAATTCTCTGCTCAGTTCTGTTTGTATGTAAATATTAACTACTTGTTTCCATTCATTAGGTAAGTAACACTACAAACAACTGGCCAAGACTTAACTAGTCCTACAAAAAATTTGAATGTTTATGTAGTATTTTAACCTATCTCTGCTAATATTTTGCATTTTTTCCATTTGACTTTTTGCCTTTTCCTGAAAGTTTTCTGGAATCTGAGAGTCTAAAATATTATTTCTTTACTCTAAAATTCTATAACATTATCCCTACCATCGATTTGTCTATTTACCTCAGGCTGTTCACTCATTCATGTACTTGTTCATTTTCACTTAATAGACTTTTATAAAATGCCTACTATATTTTTGGTTCCAGGACTTCTTTTGTTGTGTTGAATTTTGTTGCTGCTGTTGTCAAAAATGTCATTTTGTTTGCTTATTATATCATGCAGTAAGACTCTAAGCTTCTTAAAGATCAAGCCCTTGTGCATCATGAACAAGCAATAATTAATAATTTTCAAATTTTTTGAAAATTTGATTTTCCCAAAGACCAAATATCCAATGGATATATTTCCTTTTATTCTTGATGTTACTACAAATAACATTTCATGCTGAATGCTTGTACACACTATCTTTCTTCTAGAAGACATGTGACAGCCAACCCAAAAGAAATGTGGCAGAGCATACAGCTCTGGGACAAAGGCGTGTGGCTCAAGTCCAAAAGTTTGCAGAGCAGCCATTATTTCTTAGAACATGAAGGGATGAGGGTGAGATAGAGATAGCAATTTACAGATTGGAGGACAAGAGTGATGGACACTTTCACATGCCAACCTAACCAAAATAGCGGGGATGTCTGGCACAAAACTGTAGAACATCCTCAAATACACTAACAGAACTTTATAGGTTCTATTCAGTCATATCTTAAAAGGCTCATGATCAATGAAAGGTTCCTTAGCCCCAGTTTCTAAACCTGGGGTGGGTCTCAGAATCTCCTAGGCAGCTTGTTAAGCACTTGAGTGCACCACATTCCCAGAAGCACAGCTGCAATTGTTGGTGTGCTTGGATGGACGATCATGATTGGGAAGTCGATGGGGTCGCAAAGAATCGGACACAACCGGGCAACTGAACAACAGCAACAGAACTGGGAAAACCTCTAGAGACAATACAAATCTAGAGATTTTGAAAAGGTGCTGAGCATGGCCTTAAGTCTGAAAAGTCTAAAATGTTGGGACCTTTCTAGAGACCTGCTTTATCCTCAAAAGAGAGGCATTTTGTAGACATGGAAGCGAAAAGGGGCAGAGGAACTCTGACTCTGAACATCACATTCAGAGGAGGGAGTGTTTTCAGGTAGAAGACAAACAAAAGTGCCCCCTTGAAGCCCCTAGTAAACCTTGCTGGTGATCTACTCCAATCCACACTGTCAGGTAATCCCCAGGCCACCATGCCCTGCACTACTGGAACAGAGAATCCATCCTTTTAACTGCAAATGCCTATAAAACTGAAGCTGATGAGACAGAATACTTTTTGATAGTGAAGGATTTAATCCAAATTTTCAAAAAAACAAAGCAAGACTTATGATAGAGAGGAGTCAAGTCTGTCTATATGGTAATGAACTAACTCACCATTTTGACTTGCCTTAGTGAGCAGGACCTTGGCTGCCTTAGGAGTGCTAGAAAGAGCATTAGCATAACAGCATCATTGACCTCATGGGTGATACTCCTTCAGGTCACTTAAAGAGATAGCTTTTACTGATTTTTGAGAGTTGGCTCAATGCAATCTAACAGGTAATTTTGAAGAAGAAAGTGTATATATATTCAGCCTAGCTCTCATGCAATAGGTGATAGATATTAGATTATAAATCCTCAAAAATATTTTCAGAATTCACATGAATTGATAAAAAAAAAAAATCCTAAAATGAGAACAGACAAATAAGAAGATGGGGAGTCAGAGAATGTTCTTGGGCAGAGACTGGGCATCTAATAATTCAGAGCTAAACTCCTAATCAGTTCAGTTCAGTTTAGTTGCCCAGTCGAGTATGACATTTTGGGACCCCACAGACAGCAACATGCCAGGTTTCCCTATCTATCGCCAACTCCCGTAGCTTGCTCAAACCCATGTCCATCAAGTACGTGATGCCATCCAATCATCTCATCTTCTGTTTTCCCCTTCTCCTCCTGACTTCAATCTTTCCCAGCATCAGGGTCTTTTCTAAGGAGTCAGTTCTTCACATCAGGTGGCCAAAGTATTGGAGTTTTAGCTTCAGCATCAGTCCTTCCAATGAATCTTCAGGACTGATTTCCTTTAGGATTGACTGGTTTGATCTCGTTGAAGTCCAACGGACTCTCGGGGATCTTCTCCAACACCACAGTTCAAAAGCATCAATTCTCCTTCACTAAGCTTTCCTCATTGTCCAACTCTTACAGCCATACACGACTACTGGAGAAAACATAGCTTTGAATAGATGGACCTGTGTCAGGAAACTAGTGTCTCTGCTTTTTAATGTGCTGGTTAGGTTGGTCATAGCTTTTCTTCCAAGGAGAAAGTGTTTTAATTTCATGACTGCAGTCACCATCTGCTGTGATTTTGGAGCCCAAGAAAATAAAGTCTGTCACTGTTTCTGTTGTTTCCCTATCTATTTGCCATGAAGTAATGGGATATGATGCCATGATCTTTGTTTCCTGAATGTTGAGTTTTAAGCCAGCTTTTCTACTCCTCTCTTTCACTTTCATCAAAGGGCTACTTAGTTCTTCTTCACTTTCTGCATTAAGGGTGGTGTCATCTGCCTATATGAGGTTATTGATATTTCTCCCAACAATCTTGATTCCAGCCTGTGCTTCATCCATCCATCATTTTGCATGATGTACTTAGCATATAAGTTAAATAAGCAGGATGACAATATACATCCTTGATGTTCTCCTTTCCCAAATTGGAACCAGTCCATTGTTCTATGTCCAGTTCTAACTGTTGCTTTCTGAACTGCATACAGATTCATCAGGAGGCAGGTAAGGTAGCCTGGTGTTCCCATCTCTTGTAGAATTTTTTAGTTTGTTGTGATCCACAGAGTTAACAGCTTTAGAGTAGTCAAAGAAGCAGAAATAGATGTTTTTCTGGAACTCTCTTGCTTTTTTGATGATCCAGCAGATGTTGGCAATTTGATCTCTAGTTCCTCTACCTTTTCTAAATCCAGCTTGAACATCTGGAATTTCTCAGTTCACATAATGTTGCAGTCTGGCTTGGAGAATTTTGAGCATTATTTGCTCGTGTGTGAGACGAGTGCAATTGTGTGGTAGTTTGAACATTCCTTGGCATTGCCATTCTTTGGGATTAGAATGAAAACTAACCTTTTCCTGTCCTGTGGCCACTGCTGAATTTTCTAAATTTGCTGGTTTATAGAGTGCAACACTTTCATAGCATCATCTTTTAGGATTTGAAATCACTCAGCTGGAAGTCCTTCATCTTCACTAGCTTTATTCATATTGATGTTTCCTAAGGCCCACTTGACTTTGCACTCCGATATGTCTGGTTCTAGGTGAGTGATCACACCATTGTGGTCATCTGGGTCATTAAGATTCTTTTTATATAGTTCTTCTGTGTATTCTTACCTCCTTTTCTTAATATCCTCTGCTTCTGTTAGGGCCATAATGTTTCTCTCCTTAATTAAGCCCATCTTTGCATGAAATATTCCCTTGGTATCTTTAATTTTCTTGAAGAGATCTCTAGTCTTTCCCATTCTATTGTTTGCTCTATTTCTTTGCATTGATTGCTTAGGAAGGCTTTCTCGTCTCTCCTTGCTATTCTTTGTGAGAGAATGAGCCCATGTCCTTCTACTCCTCCATGTATACAAGTCCTGGGAGCCACTAGGCTTACTGGCATAAGCCCTTTTGAAGGAGGTTGTGATTAAGGCCATTACCTCTACCCTAGGTTGGCCTCAGGCCAAACTACAGTGAGGGAACACAGTCTACTCATCAACAGAAAATTGGATTAATGGTTTAGTGAGCATGACCTTGCCCATCAGAACAAGACCCAGGTTCCCCCACAGCCAGTCCCTCCCATCAGGAAACTTCCACAAACCTCTTAACTTTATCCTCAGAGGGCAGAGAGACTGAAAACCACAATCACAGAAAACTAACCAAACTGATCACATGGATCACAGTTTTGTCTAATTCAATGAAACTATGAGTCACACCATGTAGGGCTACCCAAGATGGATGGGTGGGTCATGGTGGAGAGGTCTGACAAAATGTGGTCCACTGGAGAAGGAAATGGCAAACCACTTCAGTATTCTTGCTGTGAGAGCCCCTTGAGCAATATGAAAAGGCAAAAGATATGACACTGAAAGATGGACTCCCCAGGACAGTAAGTACCCCATATGCTACTGAAGAAGAGTGGAGAAATAGCTCCAGAAAGAATGAAGAGGATGAGTCAAAGCAAAAGCAACACCCAGTTGTGGATGTGACTGGTGATGGAAGTGAAGTCTGATGCTGTAAAGAACAACATTGCATAGGAACCTTGAATGTTAGGTCCATGAATCAAGATAAATTGGACGTAGTCAAGCAAGAGATGGCAAGAGTGAGCATCTACATTTTAGGAATCAGTGAACTAAAATGGGCCAGGGGCAAATTTAATTCAGATGACCATTACCTCTACTACTGTGGGCAAGAATCACTTAGAAGAAAGTGATTTATTTCCCTCACAGTCAACAAAAGCGTTCAAAATGCAGTTCTTCGGTGCAATTTTTAAAACAACAGAACAATCTCTATTCAACTGTAAGGCAAACCATTCAGTATGAAAGTAATTCAAGCCTATGCCCCAACCACTAATGCCAAGAAAGCTGAAGTTGAACAGTTCTATGAAGACCTACAAGACCTTATAGAACTAACACCCCAAAAAGACATCCTTTTCATCATAGGGGACTGGAATGAAAAGTAGGAAGTTAAGAGATATTTGGAGTAACAGGCAAATTTGGCCTTAGAGTACAAAATGAAACAAGGCCAAGACTAACAAGAGTTTTGCCAAGAGAACACACTGGTCATAGAAAACACCTTCTTCAAACAATGCAAGAGACAACTCTACACGATTAGATTGATTATATTCTTTGGAGTCAAAGATGGAGAAGCTCTATACAATCAGCAAAACAAGACTGGGAGCTGACTGTTGCTCAGGTCATGAACTCCTTATCTGCAAAATTCAGACTTACATTGAATAAATTAGGGAAAACCACTAGACCATTCAGATATGACCTAAATCAAATCAATTTATGATTATACAGAGGAGATGGCAAATAGATTCAAGGGATTAGATCTGATAGATAGAGTGCCTGAAGAACTATGGATGGGCGCTCATAACATTGTACAGGAGGCTGTGATCAAAACCTTCCCCAAGAAGAAGAAATGCAAAAAGGCAAAATGTTTGTCTAAGGAGGCGTTACAAATAGCTGAGAACAGAAGGGAAATGAAAGGCAAAGGAGAAGATGAAAATCCTAATCAATACTTAGAAATTTATGTATGTTAAAATAATTGATAGAAGAAGTTTCAATTAAGGTAACTAAAGAGTTCAAATCCTAAAAGATGATGCTTCAAAAGTGCTGCACTCTATATGCCAGAAAATTTGGAAAACCCAGCAGTGGCCACAGGACTGGAAAAGGTCAGTTTTCATTCCAATCCCAAAGAAAGGCAATGCCAAAGAATGCTCAAACTATCACACAAATGCACACAATAAGCAGTCCATCCTAAAGGAGATCAGTCCTGGGTGTTCGTTGGAAGGACTGATGTTGAAGCTGAAACTCCAATACTTTGGCCATCTCATGTGGAGAGCTGACTCATCTGAAAAGACCCTGATGCTGGGAAAGGCTGAGGGCAGGAGGAGAAGGGGGCAACAGAGGATGAGATGGTTGGATGGCATCACCGCCTCAATGGACATGAGTTTGAGCAAGCTCTGGGTGTTGGCAATGGACAGGGAGGTCTGGCGTGCTTCAGTCCATGCGGTCACAAAGAGTCAGACACGACTGAGTGACTAAACTGAACTGAACTGAACTAAAGAGTGGCACCAAAACTTAATACAATTTTTATTAGCACTTATCACACAGTGCCTAGGACCATATGCATTGCTTGGAGAATATCTTTTAAATTTTAAATGAATAAATAAAAAATATCTTTTAAATGAAATGAATGAAAAATGTCTTGTAGGGCAATTATTTCTATTTAAATTATTATTTTGAGTAGTGGTCATGTACAAGTATGAGGGTTGGACCATAAAGAAGCCTGAGCACCAAAGAACTGATGCTTTCAAACTGTGGTGCTGGAGAAGACTCTTAAGAGTCCCATAACAACAACAACAAAAAAAGTCCCATAACAGGACTCTTATATAACAGGAGGGAAAGGGCAGGGCATAACTTTTGAAAGAATGACATAGCCCAAGGTCACAACTTAAAACTGGCTAGAATCAAATGGGATCAAGATGGCAGACAAGACTAGACCTTGATTTTCAGTCAAGTGAAATGACACATCCAGAGGTGCCGTGACAGTTCCAAGGCACTGTTAAAAGACCAAGGAGTGGATGGTGACCAATCCTGGAACTCTCCGCCCCTTCCCAAAAATAGTTGGAATAATCCTCACGTTCATTAGCATATGAAATTACCCAACCTATAAAAGATAACAATGTCAAATTTCAGGGCCGCTGCACTTGCCCTCTGGTATGGCCCGCACTCAATCTGTGGAGTATGCATCTCTCTGTATCTGAATAAATCCACTTCTTGCCTTTCACTTTGGCTCTCACTGAATTCTTTCTGCAAGGAGACATCAAGAACCTGAACTTCATTAGGTGCTGAAACAAAGTACTGTGGGTTTTGGCTGGGTTTGATTCCCAGCCACATGGATTGAAGTCCCAAGCAGGTTTTGGCTGAGTTCGAGTCCCAAGCAGGGTTTTGGCTGGGTTCAAGTGTCAGTCACATGGGTTCAAGTCCCAATCTATGGTAAATAGTTTCACCTTGACTGCAAGGAGATCAAACCAGTCAATCCTAAAAGAAATCAACCCTGAATATTCATTGGAAGGACTGATGCTGAAGCTGAAGCTCCAATACTTTGGCCACCTGATGTGAAGAACCAACTCATTGGAAAAGACCCTGATGCTGGAAAAGATTGAGGGAAGGTGGATAAGAAGGTGACAGATGGCTGGATGGCATCATTGACTCAATGGACATGAGTTTGAGCAAGCTCCAAGAGATAGTGAAGGACAGGGAAACTGGCATGCTGCAGTCAGTGGGGTTGTAAAGAGTTGGACATGACTGAGTGACCAAACAAAACTTGAAAATAAGCCCCATGTTATTGGCACCAAGAACAGATACATTATCTTATTCAGCTCTTATATCCTGAGCATAGTACTTGAAGCAGAAAAGTAAAAGTATGAAGGGGTGGGGGAGGGCAGGCTGGAGAAATGAGAGGAACCAATGATGGAAGTTCCAAGTGTCCACATCCACTTCGATCTTTGTATCATCTGGAAAGCAGATGACCTTGAACATTGTTACTGTGAGCCAGCTGAAAATCATAGTAGCTCAGAGTTCAATGTTCCTATTCACTCTAAGAAAATGAAGAATATGAGATTAAATTCATGTCAATACATATTTTTTTTTGTATGGAGACAACTATAAGTTAATTCTAACAGGAAATTTGTGTGTGTGTGTGTGTGTGTATATATATATTTAATTTTTTTTGCCTAACCCTGATCTCTTGTGCTATAATTGACACTCATATCCATGATTTCCATCTTCAAAACAGAATAGAAGCAGCTGGTTGCAATTGGCAGCACTAAGATGTTAACAGAACTTGTGGCATAATTGGAGACCATTATTAAGCTGTCCTTCAGACTTCACATTCTCAGGCTAAATAGTTTCTGTTCTTTAACCTTCCTTATTACTCTCATTCTTTAATCTGTGAACCAGTCTCATGGTTCTCTGAAGGCGTCTGCACAAGATGTGATACAAGGCAGACCAGGCATGAAGCTGTTTCCATGTGCACTCCATGAGTCAAGTCCCATTTCAGCCAGGAAAGGAAGGCAGACACAACCACAGGCCTAGGAGTATAAAGGGAAGGGAAAGCTGACTTTGGGGCCAGAGGGAACCCATCGGAGCAGTCTAACGTTAGGGGGGCCCAATCAGAGTGGCTTAAAATCAGAGGGAACAAATCAGAGCAGTCTAAGTCTTGAGGGAACCAATTAGAATGGCTTCGAGTTCAGAGAGAACAAGAGTGGCCTCAAGGTCAGAATCATGCATGCTGAGAAAGCCTGTCATCTGAGCATGGCCAATCTCAACAGCAAGTCAGAAAGCTCAAAATGTAAGCAAATATCAGATAGTGGTCAGCGTCACTTGTTCAGGACTCAGGGTCACAGCCTAGAAACCTGAGCATCAGAGGATATGGACATCCAGACAGATGACCTAACCAAGCGTGGGTAACAAAAGGCCACAAAACAAGAGAAACAGGAAATGCCTATCCTGAGCCAAGGGTGTGCTTCCTGGAGGGAAATCTCCCTGCTTCCTGTCTAGGAGGCAATTGTTGACAGTTACTCATTCTGACTCTCCTTCCCCCAACATAAGAAAGTTTGCCCAAGTGATGGGAGATAAAAGTATGAAGAGTAATGCTCAACAGCTTTTTGAAATGTCTGCAAATCTACTAGCAATTATATTTAAGCAGTATTTTAAGAACTATCTATTGTGTATCTACCATGTTAAATCATTATTTCGATTCTGGACTATTCCCCCAAATTAAGGCCTCTGTTCATTTTTGCGATCATAGCAATTTGTTGGTGCTTTCCTGACAGAACATGGAGGAAGTGAGAGGGAAATATATCTACATGCCTTGTGTGACAACAACACATTTCATTTATTCTGAAAATATTGCTGACTACTTACTATAGTCTATTAGTAAATAAAACTTGATATGCGAACTCCAGGAGTTTACAATGGGAAGAGAAGCTTGGAATTAAACTGGTGAAATTTTGCAAAGCACAAAGGAATAAAATATAATTCTTAAATAAAAGTTAATGAATCTTCAACTTCTTTATGGGCTAAATATACACATGGAGATTTTACATAGCTGGCACTGGGAACGTTTTTAAAAACTCTTTTGCTTTATATAACACTTCACAACTTTAAAAGTTCTTTTACATTATTTATCAGATAAAATAAATAAGTTTTGTAAGAGATAAGTAGATCTGGGCTTTCATGTGCAAGTATAGACTTCTGTCTACTTGAGGTTTTTTTTTTTTTTTTTTCAAACTGCAAGTTACTAATCTACTTGAGTTTATTTTTTTTTCAAACTGCAAGTTACTAAGCTATTTCTCAGATTATTCCCCAGTTTACATATAATTTTCATGTAGTTGTGACAGTGAAATCAAGAAATGTTTGAACCTACTTCTTCTAATTTTAAAAGTGGTAAATGAAATAACTAAAGTTATTATAGGAGAAAGTATGGTTGTTTATCCCATCTTTCTTTCCAACACTCATGATACTATTGTGTTAATAGTGACCTTTTTATAATAAAGATATCTAAAATAGCACAGATGATGAAGAAGATTAGAAATAGTAAGAAAGGTAGCAGAAAAAAAAATAAAAGCACAGGATGTGAATAACAGGCAACATAACTTAAAATTTAACAATGCTAATTAGAAGACCAGATCCAGAAAGTTTTGGTTTAGTTCCACCTGAATTTGGAGTCGTTTCAAATAAATATTCTATGGTGTATTAATAATATAAGGTTTTAAATTGTCAGAGGTAGTCATTCTTCCTAGAGAAAAATAAATTTCAGAGTTGTAGTGTCTGTATCTTATTCGATCTGGGGAAGTACAGAAATAACTGATGCCAAGAAAAAATTTCCTATTTTCCTTTGAGTGACAGAATCAGATATCAACATTGTCATACAGTCAGGTCTTGGATTAATTCCTTAACCAAGATGAACAGACACAAAAGACTTTTAGAAAAGCTCTCCTTGACTGTTCTCCCTGTGGTGCTGGTCTTTAAAACAAACAGACCAACCAAAAAGGAGGGGAAAGGATTTTCAAACAGGTGAAAACTAAATCAATAAAAGCCTACAATTATTCATTCTAAAGGAAATGGACAAACTATTCAGTAACTATACCTGCCTAAAATATGGCTTATATTTTCTTTAGGCCATCATTTTTTGTGATAATTCCCTTGCTTAAAAACAAGCAATCCAAGCCTATTAAAAAAGCATTGTTTTATGTTATAGACTAGTCTCTTTCATGAATTGATGATGTAACAATTGGTGCACATGAAGTCATTTCTTCAGCAGAAGCTGTTCCAGTGTCAAAATGCAAAGTTACAAATTACGTGAATAGAATTTAATGTAGCAACTGAGAAAAGAACACTTCTCCAAACACTCTGTTTCTACCCTCAACCTCAGCCCCAACTTAGCACAGGGTACTTACTGTTTTGGAGAATTTCATTCCTCTTTACTGAATTATTCTAATTTTTAAATTGTTTTGTGCTTGTACGTGAATTCAGTTGTGTGGATTTTTTTAAATTTTTTCCTTATTAATGTTTTGTTTTTTAGGCACTCAGTTGTGTCTGACTCTTTTGCAACCCATGGACCATCCCGCCAGGCTCCTCTGTCCATGGGATTCTCCAGGCAAGAACACTGGAGTGGGGTGCCATTTCCTTCTCCAGGGATCTTCCCAATTCAAGGGCCAAACTTGCATCTCCTGTATTCACAAGTGAATTCCTTACCACCGAGCCACCAGGGAAGCCCAAGAAATATATATAAATATGAATAAATATGTATATTCTAAAATATGCACACTCACAAACCTTTATATCATAGGATGATGTAATGAAAGGGTGCCTGTCTTGATTAATATCCTTTCAGAGAAAGCATGGAAACCTTCGCAGTTGCTGCTCTAATCTAATAATTTAATGTGAAATCTATTTACAAGGTCTCTCCATGTCTCTTCTCAAAAAAAATAATGATCAATCAAGCAACGATATACTTGATGTTTTAAACCCTGTCACAAATCTTGAAGACTTCAATGAGTTTCAAAATGAGAGGGCAAAAAGAAAGAAGACTGAACATATGGCAGTGACTAAATTATGACCTGAAGATTGGGTACGTTTAAGCTTTCAGATAGATGCCATGTCTCAAACTATAAAGGTTAAGATATTTTTAAGAAAGACCAATTAATAAATAGAATCTTTGATGTAGGATGATTAGCTAGAATTTTAAGGCTATACTTTCTGACCCACTCCAGTACTCTTGCCTGGAAAATTACATGGACTGAGGAACCTGGTAGGCTGCAGCCCATGGGGTCTCAAAGAGTCAGACACGACTGAGCGATTTCACCTTCATTTTGTGATTATTTTTCACTGATGTTTTATTTATTAGACTCTCAAAGAGGCCAAATTCTATAACTAAAAAATAATTTTGGAGTAAAAATTATCAGGGCTCAAATCATAGCAGCATCCCCCTAGTAGCTATGTGAGTTGAGCCAATTACTTAACTTCTAGGTACCTCACTTTCTTCATATGTTAAATGCAGATAATTATAGTATCTGCCTATCATTATAAGCTTGTGAAGAGTAAATAAATCTGTATGTGCGAAGTGCTTTAAAATGTGCTTATCACCTAGTGTTGTGTAAATATTTGCTCTTGTTATTAAAATATATGTCTAAATATATAGATGCTGAAATACATATCTAAATATTCGTTCAAAGTTTTAACTTTTATTCGAGACAGGTAAAAAAATAGAGCATAAAAAACTAGGGAAAAAAACAGAAAGGATACAGGAGAAAATTTAATGAAAACACTATTTATTAATTACATCAAATGATGTATGATTATTATAGTTACACAGGCTTTCCTGGTGGCTCAGCCAGTAAAGAATCCTCCTGCAGTGCAGGAGACCTGGGTTCAGTCCCTGGGTTGGGAAGATTCCCTGGAGAAGGGAATGGCTACCCACTCCAGTATTCTGGCCTGGAGAATTCCATGGACTGTATAGTCCATGGGGTCACAAAGAGTTGGACACGACTGAGCGACTTTCACTTTTATTACAGTTACACAGCAAGTATACTGCTTTAAGGAAGCAACGAAGATAGTGGAAGACTTCCCAGGTGGCGCTACTGATAATCTGCCGGCCAATGCAGGAGATATAATAGACATGGGTTTAATCCTTGGGTTGGGAAGATCTGTCAGAAGAGGGAATGGCAACCCACCCCAGTATTCTTGCCTGGAGAATTCTATGGACAGAGGAGCCTGGTGAGTTATAGTTCACGGAAATGCAAAGAGTCAGACACGCCTGAAGTGACTTAACAAGCATGCATAAAGATCGTGGAATACTCTGGAGGCAGAAAGGCAGATTGTACCTGTGAATGATTTGAAGTAAGAGAGCGATATTTGTAACCTCTGCCCAGCTTTCCTATGCCAGGTGTCGGCAATTCCTTTCCCAAGAATCTTACTGTATCTTCTTGACCTTTGAAAATATCTGTGTTTCCAGATCTCAGTGGCTGCAGTAAGAAATAATTAAGTAATATCTGTGCCAAGGCGTTGGGGTTTTGG
Organism: Muntiacus reevesi; assembly: GCF_963930625.1. Classification (NCBI taxonomy): domain Eukaryota; kingdom Metazoa; phylum Chordata; class Mammalia; order Artiodactyla; family Cervidae; genus Muntiacus; species Muntiacus reevesi. Next base: position 92,866,928 of record NC_089255.1, on the reverse strand, counting down.
ACCGTAATTGTGTCATTCTGTATAACAATGACTAGACAGAACACATGCAGGGGCCTGATGAGAAACAAGGGGTCTACTCAACTCATCATCAGTGGGATAACCACTTTCCCCCGCCAGGACTGTTCTCCGCATCACGCCTGCCTGTCTTCATAAAACTTGGTGACCCTCAGGAAGCTTGTCTCAGCCTCCACATTTGTGAATATGCTTCAGGGTTCATCTAGAGCGGTCATCGTGCCAAGAAGAGGCTTGCACTGGATGACTTTTTTAACACACATAAGAGAAATTCTTGGATGTTATATTATTGTAATTTTTTATATATCAAGTAGAAGCTCTTATTTATTAGTAACATTTCATTGTCACTATGCTTACCACAGCGCAAAGAGAATTACAGAATCCTATAGGAATAAGGTAATCAGTACATATTGTTGGCTTGTGGTTCCAGTAACAAATTCCTAAATCACACGACTTAACAAGCAAAATGCAGGATTATCACCGATGTCACAATCAAACATGCTCCAGGTTCACTGTCCACTGTAGATCCCTACTCCAAGCCATGACTCAGAGACTCGGTGGTTTCCACTTTGCAATTCTACCTCTGAAGTTCTTGGCTTCAAACTATATGGTTGGAGAAGTTTCACCAGCTCTCACTTGCCTCAAAATAGAATGGCATCACTTTGATATTCCATTTATAAAAGTTAGTTGCATTTCACCTGAGCATAATACAGAAGATTGTACACATGTTTTGATGATCTCTAAGAGTTTCTGCCATATTCTCTATATTGACATTAAAATCAAATTCCTTTATAAAGCATAGGAAACAACTTGCGATCAAGCCCCCATGATTTCTTTCTGATTCAACTTTTGATTGCCCTCAATTCATACTATGCTACAGACACATGGAACTGTCATATGTTCTTAATACTGTGATGCGTGTTGCTTTAAGTTTTCTCATTTTCTGTAATCAGGGCTATCTTGTGTAACCCAGCGCAAAAGAGGTGTAAGTTGGGAAGCACAAGTTGGTGCCCAAGTTGATGCAAGTGCCGATATAATAATATATATTATAATATATAATTGCATTTACTTATATATGAATATATTTCATTAATTATAATTATATAAGCCTTAATAATAATTCGTATATATTATAATATGTAATTACACTTAATAATAAATGAATATATTTCAATAATTATAACATGCAATAATTATGTAAACATTAATGATAATCACTAACATATTAATTCTACATTATTGTATTATAATAACATATTATAATATGATAATAATATGCAGGCGGTACCTTTGCTGTTGATTTCTACCTCACTCAGGCAATCTGAGGAGATTACTGCTCCTCAGAAGATCGCTGAGGAGATCACTGTGAGAGATTATTGTCTCTCACATCAGAAGCAGTCCTTTCACTGCCTACACTGTGATATTGGGCTGAATGCCTCCAAATATATATTTTTTTTCAAGGAGTACAATGTTAAACTTGCAGCAGAGGTACTGGGGAAGTTTACCAGTTATCTTTCTGGGTATAGCCTGCTGTCATTTCTGTTTTCCCTGGCTTCTGCCATACCCCTGCCAGAGATGCTCTGTTCTAGAGCATGCGATCCCTCAAAGTGCTTATGGCCCTGGACCCAGCCTAGTGATCCTTCTCTGCAATCCTCCCCAGACAGCTGCACACCAGTTCTTGCATATCCCACTGGTGAGCAGACTTCCAAATCCCAGAATCTTGCTGTGTACACACCCGTGGACCTTGGTCTGCCTGCACCCCTGAAGGGAGTCTCCGAACTGTTATTGATCGGGCTTTTTCTGGCCTGGGTAAGCCACAGCACTCCTTTACAACCTACTGCAGCTGCAACCACATCTTCTGTAAGAAGATCTCCAAATCCCAGCCTTAAGGATGCCGTCAGCCCCCCATTCTGCCCTCCAAGTTGTTCCTCCCTTAGATACCATCCCTCAGCTCTCAAATATTCCTTAGATAGTGTTCTTTTTTGCTCTTTTATAACTATTCCACCGTTATAGTTAATAATGGGCTTCACTGGTGGCTAAATGGTAAAGAATCTGCCTGCAATGCAGGAGACTTGAGTTTGATCCCTGGGTGGGGAAGATCCCCTGGAGAAGGGAATGGCTACCCACTCCAGTATTCTTGCCTGGGGAGTTCCATGGACAGAGGAACCTGGTGAGCTATAGTCCATGGGGTCATAACGTATTGGACATGACTGAACGACTATCACACAACATAATTTATATATATATGTATATATATATATATATATATATATATATATATATATATATATTTATATTGAGTTTTTCCTATTCAAATTACCATGTGGTTTCCCTCTCCCGATTGAGTGAAGTTGCTCAGTCGTGCCTGACTCTTTGCAACCCCCATGGACTGTAGCCTACCGGGCTCCTCCATCCATGGGATTTTCCAGGCAAGAGTACTGGAGTGGGCTGCCATTTCCTTCTCCAGAGGATCTTCCCGACCCATGGATTGAACCCGAGTTTTCTGCACTGTAGGCAGACGCTTTACCATCTGAGCTCCCGATTGGGTCTTGATTAATAAAATAACTACACCCAGTTAAATTGGACCTGAATTTTGGATCTCCTATTGTTGACTAAAACCGTTCTGAGCGGTTATACAACTTTGAAACAAAAAATCATTTTGTTTATAGAGGACTGGTTTATCACATGACAATCATACAACTAACTAAAGCAGTGTCTCAAACAAATCAGAATTTCCCCAGATTGGAAAGTTTGATCTGATCAATTCATATGCTGAAATGGATCATCACTCAGGCATGAATAGCTATCAGTCTAAAGCTTGTAGCTGATTTTCAAGAGAAGCCCTTCAACTTCCAGAGATACATAATTTAAATAAAGAAACAAATTTAACTGTAAGTTTTAACAAACAAGAAACAGAAAAACCACTAATGTTCTTCTATGAGCCTCCACATTATGCACTCGATCTTAGGAGTGATAAAGATGCTGTGATCATAAGCAAGGATTTTGAAAAGCAGTGTGTGATCATTAGGCTATGTATAACCAGAGCTGTCCACATTGATTTTCAGTGCGTGAATATCATAAAGGTATAGACTTAAATGTTGACTGTGATACTGAATAAGAAAGCAGAAAGTGACTGAACGAATAAATGCATGCTGCACCTGTTGTCCAATTTTAAAATTAAAAAGTGAAAACAACATATATTTGATAATACATTATTCTAGAAAACTGTTACAAGTTTGCTGTATTTTTTTCTTATTGATAACTTAAAGGGAAGAAAATATGATGTTTGAAAACAGTCATTCTCTTTCTTATCTCTGGGTTTTCAAATATCTGTTAGTTCCACCTGGAGAAGCTCTCCCTACACAACCCCACCTCCCCACTCAAAGCTCATATTACACACGCACAAAAAATTCCATAATCACTTCCTTTTCTCCTCCAGTCTTTAAGGATTCAATTCAACTGCTACCTCCTTTGCAAAAGCTGTGCCTCACCCCCTCCTCCCCACCTACCCATCCCTTCGCTCCCCCAGTCCATGTTCCCACTGTCCCACAGGCATAGCCACCAACACACACCAACAAAATGAACTAGCTTTTCTGCCTTTTGCTTCCTGCTCCCGTAGTACCATGTCCATTTTCCTTTATATTTTACCCTTTTCTTTCCTTTTATAATTTTTAAAGTTTCTTTATTTTTGAATAGAAGGATAATAGCTTTACAGAATTTAGAGCTGGCACATAGGATCTCAGTTTTGAGTGAATGATGCAATGTTTTAGACTTTGAGCAAGATACTAGAGTAAAAGGAGAAAGAATCCTTAAATAATCATTACAGAGTTTTACGACCTTTATGTGTGAATATCATCTGGGAAAATTGTTCAAATACTTCGGGAATTACGGCTAATCTATATAGCATTTGTTGTGCCAAGTTTTATTCTATGTGCTTTAGCTGTATTAAGTCCTTCAATGTTTACAGTGAATGCCTGTGGTGGGAACACACATTATCTCCACTTGATGATAAAGAACCCACACACAAGAGGAATCAAGCACTGTATTAATATCTGATGACAGCTCTTAAGGGGCAGAGACCTAAGACTTGGTCCAAGGCAGCTTAGTCTTAGCATCAGTGTGTGTGGTGGTCGCACTAAATGTTTGATAAGACGAAGGAGAGGGCTAGGAAGTGGCCAGGGATGACATTCTAGAGATACCATGTAACATTTTGGAAACAAGAAGATAAAAATAAATCTATTACTGTTTAATACCTTCAATTTTATATACATTTTCTCAACTCTTTCCATGTGAGTCAAGGTTTTATACTGCAAACCAGAGGTTCAAAAGAATTACATTTTTTTGTAACTGGGAAATTCATTTAAGGGGCTGTTTAATTGTGCTTCAGATATTCGCCATACACTGTACTTGGAATTAGAGTCACACATTAACCAACATCAGTCTCCTCTAAGGGTCTAACACTAAATGGCAGATTCAGATTTATTCATTTAACAAATAATGTTTTGTGTGTTATTATGCATTAGGTGCTAGAGTGAATGAGAGCTGAGCTATTCAGGTTGGTGTCTGCGAACTCCACTCCATTCTGAACATGTCTATCCAGAGACAGCACCAGATCCTGCAGGTAAAATTTCAGTCCACAGAGTCCACCACGTTGGTGGGAAATTGCAAGTCCAGGTTCTTAATAATTTCTGTAGAAAACTGCTTGCAAATAATTGAGTGCATGCTAAGTCGCTTCAGTCATGTCTGATTCTTTGCGACCCCATGGACTACAGCCAGGCTCCTCTGCCCATAGGATTCTCCAGGCAAGAATACTGGAGTGGATTGCCATGCCCTCCTCCAGGGCATCTTCCTGACCTAGGGGTCAAACCCATGTCTCTTACTTCTCCTTCATTGGAAGGTGGGTTCTTTACTACTAGCATCACCTGGGAAGCCCTTACAAATAACTAGGGACAGGTAACTTATTGGGAGAGAGTCTAATGAATACTTATTGTGGACGTGTTATAGATGAATAATCAATGTGTTTGTATAAAGACTGACATACAGCTAAAATATAGGTCACTTTTTTTTTTAAATTTAAGTGACTAGAGATTATTCAGGAGCCACTCTCAGAAAAGAAAATTCATTCTGCTCTCCATCCTTAATTTGACAAGTTGAAACTTGGAAGGACCCTGACTCATGAGAAGCCAGGAAATTAATGAATATGTTCAAATGTGTAGAATCCATGCTGTTTCTGCCTGTACTGGAGGGGAGACTCTTACATCTACATGATTTTAACATCATGCAAAAAGTACAAGGTCACCAAAACCCAGGAAATTCAGATCAGGAACTAAAATCTTCTGAAACTTCCAATAATATGGTTTGGTTGAAATACAATTTTATTTTGAACCAATAACTTACATAGTTTTGGGCTCAGCAGGTGAAGAACCTGCCTGCAACGCAGGAGATGTGGGAGACTCAGGTTTGATCTCTGGGTTAGGAAGACCCACTGAAGGAGGAAAATGGCCACCCACTCCAGTATTCCTGCCTGAAAAAACCCATAGACAGAAGAGCCTGGCGGGGTACAGTCCAAAGAGTTGCAAAGAGTTGGGCGAGACCGAACGATTAAGCATGCATGCACACACGGTCTCCAGGAGGCCAAGGGATAGTGGCTGGGGATGTTCATGCAGTGGGGGCCAGTTGTCTATTTCTCCCCGCTGCATGAGCAGCAAGGAAGAGATAAGGAAAGAGTGATGCTGAGATTTATGCCTGTTTCATTAGGAAAAACCTAGAGAATTACATTCCATACTCTTCATGCTTTCCTTTCTTGTGTTTCTTAAATTTGAGATGTTTGCTCTACATTTTCTGAACTGTATCAATAGCAGCAGGTATATAAATTAGCCTATGACCTGCCTCTGAATTCACCTTCACTAGATGTTAATGAGAGAGCATTGAAGGTATAACTCAATTCCCTTACTTTTTCTTAACTTTTTTTAAGCTGGTAAATTAGTCGTTTTCAGAAATGTTAACACATTGAGAGAACACAGTGGAGTTCATTTCTTTTGAAAATATTGATGATTGTTAGTAGAAAATCGGAACCAGCCTCAAGAATGAGCAAAGCAAATATTAACAGTAGTTCCAGTTATTACATGAAAGAGCACTAGAACAGGAGTGGGATAAAGTGTTCAGGGCTGGGCTCAACATGGTGAGCACGGCTCAGCCTCCCTGAACTTCTGCGGGTTTAGTCACTCAGTCGCGTCCAACCCTTGTGACCCCGTGGACTGCAGCCCGCCAGGCTCCTCTGTCCGTGGATTCTCCAGGCAAGAACCCTGGAGTGGGTTGCCATGCCTGCCTCCAGGGGCTCTTCCAGACCGGGGATCGAACTCCTGCTCTGCAAGTGGTCTCTTGCTTTGTAGGCAGTTTCTTTACCCACTGAGACGCCAGGAAAGGTGTCATGTCTCAACCTAAACACTGCTGTCAGCTGAGGGGAATATTCTTTTTGTGGGGGCTGCCCTGTGCATTGCAGGATGCTTAGCATCCTGTCTGGACCATACAAGCTGGATGCTGTGGCCACTCCCACTCAACTGAGACAACAAACTGTGACCCCAAAATGTCCCCAGACTTTGCTTACTGTTCCCGGTGGGGATCATCCCTGTGGAGAATCACTAAACTAACAACCCCTTCTAGCTCAAAGTTTCTGTAATTCTCAATTACTGAATCCCTTCTTGAAAACACCTAAAAACTCTTGTTCAGAGACTCTCTCCCTGGGAAATATGACAAGAAGGCAATATGTTTCAATGCAGAAAGAACTGGGGAATCGAAGAGGATGAAAGAAAATAAGGATTTTTTTTTCAGCAAGAATATGCAAAAGGCAAGAAGAAAAATGTGTTCCCAATCAAGGTGAGTTTAGTTTCTGCAAAGGCGTTGGAAAAGTGAGCATAAAAAGATAAACACCTTTCTATCTGCTGACCTTCACCGATGAATCACCCCAGCAAATGCCTGAGAACTAAGGATGCCTTTTACCTAAGCTACATGAAATCCAGCAAGGAATTCATTAAGACCCCAGCCACTAGCTCCTGCTCAGAATTGCTTTCAAAGATTTTTGCATTCAGCACCCAATCACATTTGCATAGTTTTGCCTTGTCTCGGATAATTTCCCTGCTGTGTCTGAGGAGAAAATCATCCTACTCTAGTTCTTCTCTCTTGTATTTACAGCCAGGAGTTACCTCTGAATTCTTCCTGGCTCTGAACATTGTTTTCTTCTCCTTGTGGCTCTGATTACTTGATATATTCATGACATTGGTACTTGGACTTTTTTTTTTTTGAGTCAAGAATAAAGGCGAGAAGTCCTCAGTAGAGTAGAGAGCACGATTCCTGGTCCCAGGCTAGTCAATGCATAGCTACTTGACTTATCTCAGTTTCCTCCTTTTAAAAATGATGTTTTTGGATGAAAAGATCTCAGTCTGAGATGGCCACATGTCTGGAATTTTCTTGCACAGTTCTGTGTTTTCACATGTTGGTTCTAGACTTCTTTTTAACAAGCCATATATTGCTAATTTTGAATTAGCAAACCACGGTCAATTTATCATCAGTCTATCTTCAAAGTCAAATCTAAAGACTCGAGATTCTTGACAGACCAGAAAGTTTGGGACATTGTTTTTGTCTCAGAGAAGGCTTATTTCTCATTTCAAGCAGTGCTGCCTTTTTTTTTTTTTTTTTTTGGTGTTTTGTTGTGTTTATTTGAACATTACCTTAGCTGCTTGTTGGTTCTGGTGCTGATGAAAATGTTTTAGGATCTGTCGAGAGCATTTGGTACAGCACTGCTCTTGTGTGACTGAAGCTGAAGGGACAGTAGTTATCACGGCCAATATTTGTCTGCAAATCCTACCAGCTTCAAACATGGAGTGTTGATGTCTAGAATGATTCCACACAGAGTCCATGTTGAGGAGACTCCCTTCTTTTGGACAAAGCCTCATTTTGTTGGTCTTAATGGTAAAATCCATATAGTTAATCTATCTGTCTCCCATTCCAGGTAAGGGGATTAATCTGTTTAGTAGTAAATGGATGTGTTTCTGGGAGCCAAGGAATTTAGCCAATGGGTCCATTTTCTAGTTTTAATCATGAAATATGGACACAGGGATTAGAGCCATCTATGTGGCACTTGGGAGGTCAAAATAATTTTTCTTTTTAGAAAGAAAGAAATACCTGAGCTACTGTTACTCTGCCCACCCACTTATGCTTTTGAGTGTTTTATTCATTTATCATGCTAGTAAACACATCTGTATAGCCTATAGATAACAATGCAAGCATCAATCTGTTTAGATAATCCTGCTTTCTTTCAAGTGAAAAAAATATTTTTTTCCTCTCTGTTTTATCAACAACAGAGCCATCCTGCCTCTCAACAGCTCCTTCCTAGCACTTATTTCTCTTCACCTCCCTCCTTAATAAATAGGCTCAGTGTTGAACACATGACTTTTACACCTCTATTAATCTTGGCAGGCTGCAGGGATGCTGAAACAAGCTGGCTAGGGGGAGGGAAGATGCCTTTCATGTGGCTTTGCAAGGCAAACATTTTGGGAGTGTGCAAGGCCTCTGTCACATTGAACTTATTGGAGTTCCAAAGGGTTTTTTTCCATGGAGTAACTGGTGCTTTAGTGAAAGACATCAGTACACAGCAGAAACATATTTTAAAAGCCCCTATGAATGAAGAAAGAGACTTTTCCCCCTCTGATGTGGAGGAAAATGTGCCAACTTACTATAAACATGGATTAAAATGACTTTCTAATCCTTTCCACAGAAGGTTAAATATTGTTTAGGACTGAGTTTAAGATAATCATTTAAAGCAAAAATGTCCATCATGTGATAGAACAGTAAAGTTGAGGGAAGGAATGAATTTGCTGAGGAAACTTGAGATTTTCAACCAAAATTACAAGACTTTTTCTTAATTATGATTAAATCATTTTTCACTCTGGAGAAGGCAATGGCAACCCATTCAAAGTAGGGTTTGCTGGGGTTTTTTTTTTTTGTTTGTTTGTTTGTTTTGTTTTTGAGAATGGGAGTGGCTGAGACAGCAGGTGCAATCCAGGACAGTCCTTGGCAAAGCTGGGAGATGGCAGCCCTGGAGTAACTCACTTGCTGACTCGGCAGAAGGGAGCGCCTATTCCCAGGCAGTCAGCTGGAAGGCAATTAAAGGCATGCAAGACTTCTTCAAGGTGAAGGTCACATATATAGCTCGTTCCAGTGTGTATTTGTTTTCTAGTCACATTCTTCTTAATGGTATCAAACATGCAATACAGCAAATCTCCAAAGCATAACAGCCCTTTAAATGTGCAGAGCACTCTACAAGGGAAAGAATCGCAGGGGGTGTGACAAACTTTATAAGCCAAAAGGCGCTTTTTAATGATGAAATACTGGCAAAATTTCTTCAAAAGTAAGCAGCATCTGTTTCTGTAGAAGTAAAGCCTGTCCTCGCAATCATCTGTTATGCTGCGTATCATGTTTTTCTGGGTGAAAATGTAACCTGTGGTCAATAGTCACAATGAGCTATAAGGAGAAAGCTTAGGAAGACTGGTGATGGGAGTAAACTGAAGATGCACAGAGTTGAATATGAAACCTGAATACTCTGGTCCCAAGTGCAGTATGCAATGATGAGCTAGGAGAGAAGTTGCCTCTTCACTTGGGACAACCTCCCATTTAAAGTTCGCTTCCCCATTTAGGCAGCCTATTACATCATAAAATAGCTTATCTTCTTTATTTTCTACTTTATAAAAAAAGACTATTTATTCTCTAATTTATTCAATCAGTCAGTCATTCATTTAACTAGTCATTCATACCTATCTACAGTATGCCTACAAATTAGGAAGATAGAACCACAATCCCTTTCTTGCAAATCCAAAATCCAACAAACTCGCAACACCAAGAGCTTTTTTGACCTAAGTGGAGGCAAAATCTGACCTGAGAGGAACAAATTTTATGAAAATCTCAAGCCGAAGTTATGCGAGAGTAGCTTTAATCTTTCGCTATCCTTATTAGTCACATTAGGAGGAAATCATGAATGTGCTTTACTGTGGCTCTGCTCAGATCTACCTGGTATATTGTGCAACATGCAGTACATGTGATCTGAATAGCTTTGAATTAGGGATCACCTCTGACCTCAGGATTGTTGGATAAGGGACTGTGGATCTATATCTTTCATAATTTAGGCAGCTGCGCTTCTTGAACTCACATGAAATAAGATATTCCCTTCTTCAGCAAGAGAATTTAACTGGAGAGCTTGCCTCATTCAAAAGTTCTCACCCAGACATGTATCCCTGTGTGGTGTTTTCTTTGTGTGTGTGGCTAACATTTTTTTCTTTTTTTTAAGAGTCAAAAGAATCCAAATCTCTCTCTTTGAAGGGCAGTGGACCCCTACCAAGCAGACACAGCAACATCCTGTGAAACAGTGGTGACCAGTCTCTGCCCATGTGGTCTAAAAGAAAAATAATTGAAACATGGTGTTACTGAAATTTCTAGCTTCCTCTTACAGTCACTGAAGGGAAAGGACAGGGAACTGGGTGGGTTTCAAATTTCAAACTTCCTGTCCCTTAGACATAAACCAACTAGAGAACCTAGAGTTGGAAGAAGAAAAACAAAAGGACCCTAGAGTTATCAAGTAGAGAAGAATGGGAAAGTTGAAAGTCCATAAATAGATTCTGAAGTGGTGCTTCATGCATACTCTGTTCTGTCTCTAGGATTCTCCAGCTTCTCACAGCTGTTGGAGGGTCTCAGCCAACTGAGACTGCTGAGTTAATACACCAAAAGTCACTGCCAGAATAAAACATGAACCGCTCTTTGGAATGCATCTGTCATGGCTGGAAATATGCTTAGCCTTCACAAGTTACAAAAACTGCTCCATCTCAAACCATTGCACTACACATGAATCATCTTGGGTAATCTTGTCCAATCTTTGCTTGGGTAGTTTCTAACTCAACTGGCAGAACAAAGAAAGTCAGTGAATCTCAACAATGGCGCACATAGAATCACACAAAAGCCTGAGTGCCATATGCAGTGGTGTTATTGCAAATAAGAGACCAAAATGGATTCACTAAAAGAAGCTCTAGGGTTCCAAACATAACAGCTACATGTGCATTTACAGAACCACAGCAGGGTGAGGTGAATGACCCTGAGGTTGTCTTTACTATGAACACTGCTAGTAAAAGCACACGAGTAGTTTAAGTGGCTTTGGAAAAGAGGTTTTCTTACAGACGGACTAATACCATTCTTTTTGGATACAAATCGAAGCAACTTAAAATAAAAAATGAACCTTCTAGTTCAGGAAATCAAATGATCAAATCGCTCATTCCTATGTATGGATTTAAAGCTATTTAAAGTTAAAATAAACTGTTTTTCATGCTTTCTCAATGAATCATTTTCTTATTATGTAAAAAATAATAACTGCAGCAGAGAAATTGGTTGAGACAGAAAGAAAAACAAAAGTCTGAACAGGTTTGACAAGACAATCTTGCATCACAGGTAATTAATTTAGTAGGGTAGTTTAGATATTTTGTGTACCTATGGAAAGTGATGCAAAATTAATATGGACCAAACATAGCTGAGCCTGTGGTTGACTTTCATGTCGATTCTAAGTGGTAATGCAAGGCTTCATACTTACAATATGACATAACATCCCTAAGTGATATTTGGAGTGCTGCAATAGAGAACCTCATATGCCCAACTCACAAAGGTTCTTTCTCTTAGAGAACTACTTCCATGAATTTGGGTCTGTGGCAACTTTGTACACACACAGGCACACACACAAATCTCTGAATCTGAAGCTAGGAGTGGACATGAAATGTAAATTGAGCCTCTCCCAGTCTTTCTCTTGGGAAACTGGAATTGAAACCTGGAAGCAGCCTGTCTCTGAGTAGAGGAGACAGGAACCCAGGGGCTATGGGATGGCAGTCTTGTGTGCCAGAGAAAGAAGCTCAACTAAACCAGGGCAGAGAAAGTCGAGACAAACAGTACTGTCTGCGATCCTGCTGGCTTTCCAACCCCAAATCTAAGTTCTTACTTGCCTTTATGTTTTGTAAAGCATTTCCGTATTTTTTACTATATATATATATATATATATATTTTAGAAAAGTAACTTTCAAAAGTTTATCCTTAAATTATCCATGAGCCCAGATGAGATACATACCAACCTTGCGAGAATCCATTGTCACTGCCAGTCCCTCCAGCTTGCCCACGGCCTGTGCGCAATTATTCTTCCCTAGGGTGTCGTGGGAAACTGTTTCCTGCACATACTGTGTGTGCAATCTCCCTAATTTCTGAGGATTCCCCAGGCACACCTTTCCTCGTGGGAAGTGGCACTGTGTCCTCCCTCGAGTTAATCCTGCAGAAAGATACAGGTGATTTGAGCCAGGCAAAAGTCCTCTTACATTTGCCACGGTCAGAGAGTGGGTGAGGTGGAAGGCCTCAGGTGAAGGAATGCCGTGCTTCACGGGTCGCTCTCATACCTCCAAGATTTTTTCTCCTGACTGCCCGATGTCTTCTCCCATTTTCTCCATGAAAATGCAGTCCTAGTCTCCCTTGGGCCCCCCTTCCCATGGCCCTTTGAATGCTGCTGATTTTGAGAAAACAGCTAACATCTATCATGAGTTTACTGTGTGTGAGAAAAGGCTAAGATCTTTCATTTTTAATTCATTATTTCCTTGAAGAAAGTAAAAGACACTTGGCAGATGAGGAAACAGATTTAGATTGATTAACCCAGGTGAGTGTTTGTTAAGTGGAGGAGGCCTGTTTGATGCTAGAACACTAAGTCTTTTGTTCTTTTGGGGACCAGCCTTACCAGAGGTCACATAAGGGTCTTCTCTGGTGGCTCAGAGGTTAAAGCGTCTGCCTGCAATGCGGGAGACCTGGGTTCAATCCCTGTGTCAGGAAGATCCCCTGGAGAAGGAAATGGCAACCCACTCTGGTATTCTTGCCTGGAGAATCCCATGGACAGAGGAGCCTGGTGGGCTACAGTCCACCTGGTCACAAAGAGTTGGACACGACTGAGCGACTTCACTTTCACTTCCATTTACCAGAGGTCAAAGCATGTGACTACAATCCTGATGACTCGGGTGGATGAAAAGCCCTCCTCCTTGTAACTCTTCCCCAGCCGCCTTCAAATGGCTCAAAGTATGTGACTTAAACTTGAAACTGTCATCTTGGAAACCTTTTCTTTGTAATTAAGCTCAAGCATACTGGGCAGGATCATATTTCACAATACGATTCCATCATTGTTTTATCTCCTGGAGAATTTGTTGGTCAAATTCTTTTTCCCAGAGAAAAGAATTAAGGAATCAAAACCAAAAAACACTGTAATACCTGCCTTAAATGAGGGAAGATGAAAAAGATAGAATGATTATTATGGACACGTCTGTTTCTTTCCTAACTTTCTGAAAGGTGTCCATGTACCATGGAATCCCCCTCACGCATGCGTATCCAGTCATTTCTAACTCTTTGTTATGGACTGCAGCCCACCTGACTCCCACCAAATTCCTTTCCTGGAATTTTCCAGGAAAGAATACTGGAGCAGTTTGCCATTTCCTTCCCCAGGGGATCTTCCCAATCCAGGGATTGAACCCTTATCTCTTGCATCTCCTGCATTGGTAGGAGGGTTCTTTACTAGCTGAGCCTCCAGGGAATGGTATGACCTTAAGTTGACGTGATTCTTCTGAAATATCATCTCGTTTCTCAAGGAGCTTTCAGTATCTGTTAGGCTTCACAAATACTAATACACAGAATGTACATTTTCTCCTCTGCATCAGTGATATACCATTAATATGTAGACTGTGAAAACATGAGCTGAAGACCAGGATGACAGGGTGCAGAAGGACGCCCCAAACCAATAACTGTGCTGTTCGTTCATACGAACACTTTACGTCTCACAGCATCATATCATGCACGAACTGAGACCAAAATAAGTTAAAGATTGTTCATAATATGGAAGGTCATAATATGGTTAATTGCAAAGTCAGGTTTCAGGTGCGCCAGGGTCGATCTGTAGCTTCAGGCACCTGGATTCCCTTAGTATCTTTCATCCCAACTCTCAGTTCATTGATTCAGTTCTTCCCATTGACTCTCAGTCTTCTCATGAGGTTTCCAGTCTTTGTGAAACTGCATCCAGTTTAGATAGTCAGATGGACAGATACTGATACTCCACGAGGACTCAATGATATCACAAGAGTGTTTCTTTCCACTAAAGTAAAAAAAAAAAAATCAAGATGAGAAAATAACTTTGATAATAAAAGGTTGCACAGAGGCAAAGCACAGATATATAAGGTTGAAAGAAAAAAATGGATGAAGGGGACTTTGCTGATGGTTCAGTGATTAAGATTCCACCCATCCAATGCAAGGGGTAAGGGTTTGATCCTTGGTTGGGGAGCTAAGATCTCACATGTCCTGTTCATGGCCAAGATTTTTCTTTTTAAAGGATAAAGAAAGAATGCATTCAATTCAAATCTGTGCAGCGCCTTCTATGTGCCTGTGTACAGTGCCTTGGAAATGTACACTGCATGCACATGCATGATTGGTTTCCTTTCCCTGCCCTCATTTTATCTTTTATTTCACTCCCTAACTCTCCTCTGCACTTTCCTGAGAGCTCAGTTTGTAAGGAATCTGTCTTTAATGCAGGAAACCCCGGTTTCATTCCTAGATCAGGAAGATCTGCTCAAGAAAGGAAAAGGCTACCCATTCCAGTGTTCTGGCCTGGGGAATTCCATGGACTGTATAGTCCTCGGGGTCTCAAAGAGTCGGACACGACTGAAACACTTTCACTTTCAACTCCCTTTGGGTCCCATAGCATTCAGTTCAGTTCAGTCGCTCAGTCGTGTCCAACTCTTTGCGACCCCATGAACCGCAGTACGCCAGGCCTCCCTGTGCATCACCAACTCCCGGAGTCTACCCAAACCCATGTCCATTGCGCTGGTGATGCCATCCAACCATCTCATCCTCTGTCATCCCCTTCTCCCCCTACCCTCAATCTTTTCCAGCATCAGGGTCTTTTCAAATGAGTCAGGTCTCCACATCAGGTGATCAAAGTATTGGAGTTGCAGCTTCAACATCAGTCCCACCAATGAACACCCCGGACTGATCTCCTTTAGGATGGACTGGCTGGATCTCCTTGCAGTCCAAGGGACTCTCAAGAGCCTTCTCCAACACCACAGTTCAAAAGCATCAATTCTTCGTTGCTCATCTTTCTTTATCGTCCAACTCTCACATCCATACATGACCACTGGAAAAACCATAGTCTTGACTAGACGGACCTTTGTTGGCAAAGTAATGTCTCTGCTTTTAATATGCTATCTAGGTTGGTCATAACTTTCCTTCCAAGGAGTAAGCGTCTTTTAATTTCATGGCTGCAGTCACCATTTGCAGTGATTTTGGAGCCCAGAAAAATAAAGTCAGCCACTATTTCCACTGTTTCCCCATTTATTTGCTATGAAGTGATGGGACCAGATGCCATGATCTTAGTTTTCTGAATGCTGAGCTTTAAGCCAAATTTTTCACTCTCCTTTTTCACTTTCACCGAGGGGCTCTTTTCACTCTCCTTTTTCACTTTCATCAAGGGGCTCTTTAGTTCTTCTTCACTTTCTGCCATAAGGGTAGTTTCATCTGCATATATGATGTTATTGATACTTCTCCCAGCAATCTTGATTCCAGCTTGTGCTCCCTCCAGCCCAGCGTTTTGCATGAGGTACTCTGCATATAAGTTAAATAAGCAGGGTGACAATATACAGCATTGACATACTCCTTTTTCTATTTGGAACCAATCTGTTGTTCCATGTCCAGTTCTAACTGTTGTTTCCTGACCTGCATACAGGTTTCTCAAGAGGCAGGCCAGGTGGTCTGGTATTCCCATCTTTTTCAGAATTTTTCACAGTTTGTTGTGATCCACACAGTCAAAAACTTTGGCATAGTCAATAAAGCAGAAATAGATGTTTTTCTGGAGCTCTCTTGCTTTTTCAATGACCCAGTGGATATTGGCAATTTGATCTCTGGTTCCTCTGCCTTTTCTAAAACCAGCTTGAACTTAAGCAGAGGGTAAATACAGATGAGAGAAGGAGATATTTTATATGATTGGTACAGAGCTGATAGTGTCAGTGTATTGACACCCTCTTTCATGGTTTATTGATAGAACTCTAGAGGCATTTTCTTGGAGTTCTTATGACATGGAAGGGATTTTCTGGCTAGCCAGTTTTAAGCGTCACTTCTCTGGCAGTCCCGAGTCTGCCTTCATCTGCCTAATATCTGGTTCATGAAAAACATACCCCTTAGCCTTGTCGTGTATGAACTGCAACTTGCCCCAGTGTAGTTATTCTTTGGATTTTCCAGCTCTAGCCATCCTTTTTAATATTTTCAGCATGGAAGGTGAGCAAAGGGTTGCAAAACCAGACTTTAATGATCTATTAAATCTTTTAAAAGGGTGACAACCTATTAACAGCAATGATGATAGTAACAGTAGTAGCAACTCGATCCTATGCCTAGATGGGCTAACATCGTTCTTTGGAATGAGTGAGTACTGGGTATTTAATGTTTGGTTTTTCATACTAAACTGAAAAAATTAGGAAAAGTTGCATTTGGTATCCTTTTACACTAGGAATTGTGCCAAAACAAACTAAGGCTTTATTCTATTCTCAAGTATCTCAAGAACCGTAGTTAATCATGAAGAGTATAGTAACCACTTTTCACCCTCATCACTGTCAGTCAGGAGGATACAACTAAGGGAATAGGCATATTAAGACCAAAAAAAAAAAAAAAAGACTAGCTAAAGAGCAAGAGCAAGAATAACAAGAGTATTTCTTTCTCCCTTGACTCCAAAGCTCAAGAATGAATCCAAATGAAACTTTTGAGAACTAAATAAGACAAATATGAGCAACAACTCCTTATAAAAGTTTATATTCCATAAGACAAAAGGCCTTAATCAGACACCTCATTCCTGGAAGCATCAGTGCATAGCCTGGTAATTATGTCATCATTCTTGAATTCTAATTGAAAGAAGTTCTGAAAGTCTTTAACTGAGGACATTTTCCAATACTGTTGTTGTTTAGTCGCTAAGTTATATCTGACTCTTTTGTGACCCCATGGACTGCAGCCTACCAGGTCCTCTGTCCATGGGATTTCCCAGGCAAAAATACTAGAGTGTGTTGCCATTTCCTTCTCCACAGGATCTTTCCAACCCAGAAATTGAACCTGCATCTCCTGCATGGCAGGTGAGTTCTTTACCACTGAGCCACCTGGGAATTATACCACCAATATAATTACACCTCATTAAAATATTACATAATTTAAAATTTTCACCAGTTTATACTGATCTTTATTTCAAGATGGTACACTCTTTTAAGCACCTAAGTTTTGCTTTTATTTTTGTTCTATTTCTAAACTTTCTATTTGGAAGTAATCATAGACTCATGGGAAGTTGCAAAAATGCACATAAATTTCCATGGACATTTGCACTTTGGTGTGAATGTGATCATTGTGAAAACAATGTATTGATGCTTTTATTTGGTGGGGTAAATAGATTCAGTGTTATATTTTCCAAAGTCATCAGGATGTTTACAATATTTAGAGCATCAAGCTTTATGTGGTTTCTCCAATAAAGGGCAGTTTCAGTAATTCAGCTTTCATGAAGCCAAGTTTTACTGCCTCATTTACACTGAGTTGTCAAGAGCATCAGGGATGCTTGATGTTTAAACAGAGAAGTATAATTGCAAGGAAATTTTATGTATGTAAGAAATAGAGTAAAAATTTACAAAATGTATGTTTTCATAGATGATAAAATTGTCTAGTTTTATAGTGTTACAAAAACTATAATATTAGATTATCAAAAACTTGCATAGTTTCACAAATCTCATCCAATATTTCAAGTGTTCTAATCTATTAATTTCTTAAAATAAGCCAATGAACTTAGAGTAGCTCTTATCCTTCCCATTTTTTGAATGAAGTTGTAGAGGCTTCGGAAGAGCTTGAGCGATTCACCTTTCTTTCTGTAAATAGTTCTTAGCCCATCTCAGAACACATTCTACTACACTGCATGAACTTTTAAAAATGTGCTGTGGTATAATGAAGAATTTGCTAAATCAAGTGGGTTATACTAGTGGCTTTTGTAGCTTATTATCACTAGATTTGAAGATTTGATAGAGGACTTCAACTGATATGAATCTTGTCAAATATGATAGATATTGTTTCAAAATTAGCCTTGATGGAATACTTCTATCAACATCTGTTAATCCTTTCTTAAAAGATTAACTTAACAAGCATTGAAAAATATCTGAGCAGGAAAAAGAGTTGATTCTCAAATAAATTATAATTAAATCCAAATGGAAGCAGGCAAACTCCCTGAACCTTCACATTTTGCCTGTATTTGGTTAGAACAAGTGGCGCAAGCCCTTTTTCCCTTTCAGTTCCAGCAAAAGTCAAATTGTAGTATTTGCGCTTATGTTTTTCCAGTGTGTATCACAACCATGGGGCTTTGCTGGTGGCTCAATGGTAAAGAACCCATCTGCCAAGGCAGGAGAGATGCAGGTTTGATCCCTGATTCAGGAAGATCCCCTGGAGAAGGAAATGACAAACCATCCAGTATTTTTTGCCTGGGAAATCCCATGGACAGAGGAGCCTGGTGGCCTACTGTCCATGGGAGTCACAAAAGATTCAGACGTAACAACAATCGTAGGCCAAGGAATATCATTTTTTAGCAATCACTTGCAAATTACTTACAAATTTTATAATAAAAAGTTGATATTTTTTAAGGTTTAAAATTTGTCTTCCATTGTCCTCTTTCTAAGCAAATGTTACATTGAAAGCAATTTGGGAAACAAAGCTAAGTATTCTCTGTGCTAGAACAGGTTTATCATACTTATTGGCACTAAGAGGAGAGTTATCTACTTTTTCAACCATGTCAACCTTTAAGACTCAATTGGTCATTTGCGGTGCCTCTAAGGATTACTATTAGATAACATTCAGGAGGTTGATATAACTCCCTGGTAAAACTATATCAGTCCATGTATTGGTTGGATGGCTGGTCAGAATAGGTTAGAAAAGATAGCTAAATAGTTCAGTTCCCTGCATCTTAAAGACCATCATCCCCTGACCAATGCTTTGGCGCACAATGGGATTTCTGTGCTTTGGCTCTGCTCAATTGCAGAGGAAATGCACTAACTGGTCTCAACTACTAACCATGCAGAGGGCTCTTACCTCAGTTAGACTACTGTTTCTCAGCTTAAAGCAAAGTGCTGAAGGAGGGTCCACAGCGCAGTGCAATGTTGGCGGCAATGTGAAAAATGTGTGATCAAATTTTTCTTCCCCAAATTATCAGGGATTACGTGTTTCCTGTGTTCTTACACTGACCTCTTTCGCTCTCTAAGCTGCGCTGTCCAGTGTGTTCAAAGATCCTTCCCTTGATGATTCAGATCATTCAACAAGTATCGATGCACACGCTCTCCCAGTTATGAAAAAACACAGTGGGGAATACAAAGATTTGCAGTACATGCTCTCTGGCCTTCAAACATTTAAGTCTGTGTTTATGCAAAATCGGTGGCCCTCTTTAACCCTACTCCCCTGTAGCATAACAAACAAATAGGATTGCCTCACAGGAGAGAGGCGATGGCACATGGATGTAATTTATAAGTTTTAATTAGCACAGTCTATTGTGGCCGAGTAGTGACAGCTGTGACACCTGCTTTCAGGATAAAAATGAAAAAGAAGAAAGAACAGCAGAGGTCAGCTCCTTCTCAAGGGAGAGATTTGTGGTCACACACAGGTCATATTGGCTGGCATATAAAACAGCTTCTTTTTTAATAGGCAAAAAAAAATCTTTGGAAAGCAAATTATAAACATGAATGCAATTAAAAAACACAAAATAAATCCTTCATCCAAATGAATAGTTAAATATATTTGCTGGATGGGGGGAGTATTTACATACCACAAGTTATTCAGAACTTGAAAATGCTTATTTTTAAAAATCAATCAGTTTGCCTAATATGTTATTTAAAAGTTTCTCATCAACTATCTATCTTAAATTAAAGCAGATGATTAAAATGCTCAATCATTATATAGAGTGAAGCCAGCAGTGGACAAAAGTAGTCTGTAGGAATAGATAACATTTGTTTTCTTTTGCCGGGCTTCCCCGGTGTCTCAGTAGTAAAGAACCTGCCTGCCGAAGCAAGAGACACAGGAGACATGGATTTAATGTCTGGGTCAGGAAGATCTCCTGGAGAAAGAAATGGCAACCCAATGCCTGGAGAATCTCATGGTCAGAGGAACCTGGCAGGCTACAGTCCATGGAATCACAAAGAGTCGGAAATGACTGAACATACATATGCACACACTCATTTTGTTTTATCAGGAGATATAATATGTGGAAAAATAATGCCATCACCTAAGAATTCTGACGTCAGTCTATGCTGAGCCAGAGTTGGATGATTTTTAAACATGAGTTTATTAATACTTGATTAAAATCTACTGCTTCTTGGTCGGGCTGTAGGAATTCAGTGTCCATTTGCGCAACCTTAAACACCAGCAACAGGCACACATGAAACTGTCACCACCCACTCAAGTGTTGATCAGCCGTCATCCCTGGATTGAAGCCTGCATCTCTGTACAGAGAGCAATACTGGAAGACACTCTGGAGAGCCACACATTTGGGATCATGGAGGAAATAGGCTGGAGCAGAGAGAGCGTTGGTACTGCACAGCGCTTGTAACAGTTGGGAAGGAAAAGCTTCCCTCGATCCTCTGAGGGTACTTAGTTTGGATCTGAACATTGAAATGAGACAGATAAACAGGGGAAAGGCATAGAAATTTATCTGATGCATGCTTTGTGTGATATGGGGGTTTCCATTAAGAAAGAAAAACTCAAAGAAACAGACCTGGGTACTGATGCTAAGCTTGGCAAAGGGTGCAGATTTGGGAGGAATAGGACAGGGTAAGGGGTAGAGGTCATTGTGGTAAACTGGGGGAAACTTACAAGGTCTGTCTGGATGCTTCTTGTGTCTTTGTCTTTAGAGATAAAGATGCTCCTCTCCCCTGGGTATAGAGAGGACTCCTCTGATTGAAGGGTTTTGGTGAAGAAGTGAGCAGAGGTCACAATGACTCCTTGGTGGTGGGGAAGCCCATTGACTGAAACCAATCACCCTGGCCAAGCGCCCAAGTAATCATTTGTGTGAGTTTTTCAAGGACAGGAGGCCTTGGTAAGGAACATGGAACTAACAAGCCACCACCAACCAGAAGAGTCTGGGAAAGGCCAGAAGGAGACACTACATGTCTGATCACCTCCCAGAATCCTTCTTGCTGACATCTGGGCTGAGCAACATGAGCACTGTCAGGAGGGGGCTTGACTCAGAGTGATCGGCCCAGGCAAACCCAGAAACTAATCCCAACACCTCAAAACTCAAGACTGCGAGCCACATGGCAGAGCAGCCTTGCTGGCTTCCCTGATCCTCTGCTCTCCACCCACGTGCCCCTTCTCAATAAGTCTCTAGCTTTGTCAGCCCGTGTCTCCTCGGTTAATTCATGTCTGAGTGTTAAACAAGAGCTCACTCTTGGGCTCTGGAAGGGGTCCCCCTTCCTGCAACATTCACACTTTAGTCTTTCCTGAACCCCCCGCAACCTAGGCTCTAGCTCAGCCCACAGTGAATTCAGATGCTGGGTCAGCCCTAAGACTTGTCCTAGACTGAGACCAGCTCCTGCCTTTCCCCCACTCCTGTTCCCAACACCATCCAGTCACACGTATCTTTTAAGAAAGCTATAGCTTCTGAAAAGTTAAGTTCATGAAAATGCCCAAACCAGAATTTTCTTTTCTTTGTTTAAATAAAAAGACTTAGAAGCAAATGGTTTATCTAGGATGGTGTTTAGCTTAGTATAATTCTTGAACCAGCAGCACCCACTTTGGTGGAGAACTTGGCTGGAAATGTAATTTCTTGCACTGAATCCCAGAACGAGTGAATCAGAAGCTCTGGAATCTATGTTTTAACTAGTCCTCCAGGAAATTAACGCTTGAGAACCATTAATCTAGTACTTTTAAAACATAATTCAATAATTAGGGGGAAAGCTATTCAAAATTTTGCAAAATTATAGGGCTGGGTTGGAACTATGAGAGAACAGGTAGAAGCACATTCAGGGTTAGGTTTTGCTCGGTGTGAATTTTACTCATCGTTTCTTAACTGTGCCTGTCTCACCTGGCTTCGGCCATGCACGCAAGTGACATCTGGATGTCTCATCTGAGGGCCATGCCGCTGTGGGAAAGACCAGACTTGTGGTATGTTTGACTACATCCTGAGTGAGTGCTCAGCTGCGTGGGAGAAACATCTTATTTCAGGGGAATCAAGGGGCAGAAATAAATCAGCCTTAAGAGTGACAAGGATTTCCATTTTAGCAGTCCTCAATAAGGTCAGGAAATAGCTTGTCTGAGGTTTGATGATGATAATAAAGTCAACATGCTTATCTTAGGCAAATTTCAGAGCATCCAAAGTGTAATTCAGAATGGGAGATTGTTTCCTCCGGGTTTGCATTCACCCCTTTTCTTGTTGGACTGTTCTTGCCTGTGTGTCATTTGGGTGAGATTTCTTCTAGGATGACATCTTGAGAGGAACGTGGACCGAACCTAGTCATGAACTTGTACAGAATACGAATGGGGGAATACAGTAACTTTCCACAGCAGAAACCTGGCCAGGTGTGGAAACTCACCAAGTGGTCAGGATTAAGGTCACCAGTGATAAGCTGTGCTGAGACTATGATAAAGACTTCCTTCCATGTGGCCACTTCCTCCTTATCTTTGGAGATCTGCCCCAATGTGACATCCTTAGGGAATGTTCTGGTCTACTTTACCCAAAGTTATCTCCCATCTAGGTATAGTGCTTTCTAGTAAACATCTGCTTTATTATCTCCTTAGGCTTTTCAATATCTGTGTGTGTCTCTGTGTATGTTTTGTGAGTTGCTTGCTTCCTCACTCGCTGGGATTAAGAGATTAAGTAAACATTTTATGTACCCCCTTCATCAGGGCTTCCCTGACAGCCCAGTTGCTAAAGAATCCACTTGCCGAGCAGGAGACCAGGGTTCGATCCCTGGGTTGGGATGATCTCCTGAAGAAGGGAAAGGCTACCCATTCCAGTACTCTAGCCTGGAGAATCCCATGGACTATACAGTCCATGAAGTCGCAAAGAGTCGACACCATTGACCGACTTTCACGTCATATCCCATTCATCTCCACCTGCCCAGGGCTTAGAACAGTACCTGTCACACATTAGGCATTCAATCAATGCATTTTTCTTAAAAGGAATAGTCCTGATCCCTGTTGGAAGGCACAGATATTAAATTAGCAATTTGAATTCAGTTTGACTCCAAAACCTATCTCATCTTTTCACCAAACTGTTATATACATAGTGTTATTATTATCACAATAAATAATAATAGCTGATGCATATTGATTTGCTGTGGGTTTGAAAGAGAGAGAAAGTTGAATTTCACAATTGTTGTAGGAGTTCAGGTATTATGGCCCTGATTTTATGGATGATTAAGCTGAGGTTCTGAGAGAGGAATTTTTTCCAAACTCTGAAAACAAAAAATTGCAGAACTATCTCAACTGGGCACTCAAATTCTTTGTCATTTTGTCAATGGTATTTAAAATTTAGTTGCATCAGAATCACTTGAGAAGTCTTTCCAGTTTCCAGATTGCCTGGTCCTCCTTCCAGAGACTTGATTCTGTGGCCATAGATTATCTGCATTTCAACTCACCCAAGGTTTTTCAAGGTACGTGCCAAGCACTGCGTTTTGTTACAGCTTCCGGTAGAGCAGACTGCAAACGCCATATGGTGGCCGTGGCAGGGAGGTGAAGGGTGTACGTTTCTGAAAATGATCCCTCCTGAAGTCTCCACTGCATACAAGGAAAGGCACAGTCCAGGTAATGAGTCACAGGCCATCACCACTCTTCCCTGCGACCTTGAGGTCAAGTTCAGATCAAGTCTGGTTCTGATTAGCCTGCGGGGACAGGTGAGATCCCGGCCAGAGTGTGTCTGCCTTCAGGGTCATTGACACACCTCCCTGATGGAAGGAATGGTTCTCCCCTGGGAAAGGTGACAAGAGAGCAAGTTCCCTGACGGCTGACTCTGGGCTGTAGAAACAGACGGCAAGTTTTAATCTCAGGAGAGGGAGACTTGCCTGAGACGCGCCTGGCTTTTGCCATGAATCCTGCAACTGCTCGTGCTCAGACCTTAAATTGGAGTGAGGGAAAGGCAAGGGTCTGTCATTGGCTGATGATGGATTTTCATCAGCTTGTAACAAAGCGGAATAACTCAGGCAGCCTGTTGAAATAAATTTAATACCATTTTGAAAAAAAGAAAGAAAAAGTAGATTCATTTTTGGCAGCTAAATTCAATCTTGTGAGAAAGTCAAGCTAACACAATCTGAAGTGCCACAAGGACCTTAGTTCTCCCCCAGGATTCCGTGGCTTGTCCTTTTCTCTCTCTCTCATTACTCTCTCTCTTTTCCTTCAGGGATTCTGGTTTCCTATTTCTTGTGGCTTTAGGCCCTTCCTGAACTGTTTCCATTTCCTCTGGACATGAACCTCAGCTACTCAGCCTTAGAGTTCAATTGGTTCTCATTGTCTTGTCAGAAGTTGTCCCTGGGGATTTCGTTCTGCTGTCTACATAGAAGGTGAGTTCATGTCAAATGGATTCCATTTTGTCTCAGGCTTTTCTCTGTCCTTAAAGTTGCAAAGAGTAAGCTTACCTAATCACTCCTTTGAGACAAAATCTGATCTATCAGAATGACTTTTCTATTTCCCCTGAGTTTAGTGGCTGTGAGGTCAGTTGTTTGCCTTTGATTTCCTTCATTTTATATCAATGCAAATGCATACCCATATCAATATTAAAAATAACTTTGTGAGCCTAAAGTTAGTTGTACTTATTAACATGCTAGGAAGATATGTATCAAACCTAAGGAGGATAAATATACGTCATATATTTTATGACTCAGAGATGACCACTGCTAACATGGGGGCATTATCTTTCTAGCCTTTTGTTCTATACAAGCTTTCATATGTATATATACAAGCAGAGATACATTTTTTTCAAAGGAATTATAGTTTCAATTCTAGCTTACACTCTACCAATGTGCCATTTCTTTAACTATTATTCTACATCGTTTTTGACGACTATGCAGCCGTAGACATGCTATTTCATGAGTTAAACCTCTAACTTTGGATATTTATGCTATTTCATCTTTTGGTTCTTCTATTAAGAAGTCTGCAAGGAATGTTCTAACATATCCCTACATTTTTGCTGAAGTGCATGCTTTTTTCTTCAATTTATAGCTTCCCATTCTCCACAATTTTGTCTACCGGTCGTTCTCAGTATGTTCTCGTTCTCGGGACTAAGAGCATCTGCTTCCCCTGGGCGTTTGTTAATAAGATGCATCACCAGACTCTACCCCAGATCTACTGAGTCAGAAATTCTGGGGGTGTAGTCAAGCAACCTGCATTATGACAACCCCTGTAGGGGGTTCTGATACCTGCTACCAGGTGAGAACTGTTGGTCTAAGGTGTTTAGTGATTGGAGGACTTCTCGACCTAGTTGGCCTCTTTGCTGCTGGTGTGAGCCTGGCAGTGTAAGTCCTGCAGCGTTGCTGGAGCATGAAGATGAGAATATAAGTTTACTAGGAAAATGTAGTTCTTTGCCTCAGGATTCTGATTTCAGG
This sequence comes from Muntiacus reevesi, assembly GCF_963930625.1. Taxonomy (NCBI): domain Eukaryota; kingdom Metazoa; phylum Chordata; class Mammalia; order Artiodactyla; family Cervidae; genus Muntiacus; species Muntiacus reevesi. The sequence continues at coordinate 92,841,231 of NC_089255.1, read as the reverse complement.
GTGAACTACGAGCGTAGTAGCTCTTCTGGTGGGACTTCTGTGGCCCTTGTATTCCTTACATCTAGAACGACTGGCCTTCCAGCATCATTCATCTGAAGGACCATGCTTGCCTCCTGACATTTCCCTTTGTGTTATTTCTCATTCCTACAAGCTAGTCATCACTTAACAACCAAAGTTTTATGCTTCCCTCTAAAAATGATATAGAACACAGCTGATAACCCCTACTTAAAAATCCATTAATTATTTCTCCTTGTTTATTGAATAAAATTTAAATTTGTCAGTGTGACATTTTAAGCCCCTCACAGCCTGGTTACTAATTACTGTTTGAATCTCATCTGTCATTACTTGTCCATTCGTTTTCAGCCTTATTAACCACTTTTGGTTCCTTCTATAAGTCATTATTTTTCAGAAGACTATGTCTTAATCCTTTACCTGAAATAATCTTCTAAACATTATCATTAGACTAGAAAAATTCTATTCTTCCTTTAGAATTCAGCTCAAACATCATCATTTTTTTGGAAATGTTTCTCTGTTTTTCCAGCCCTTTGTAATTTTTTGAATGTTTCTTTATTTATACTTCAATAGGACTCTCTTACTTTCTTGTAAATTATTTAGTATCTTTTTCCTACCACATGAGTATAGGAATCAGATTTTATCTTTGCAAATTTCAATACCAAGCACTTAATATCTATTCACTAATTGTTAAATGATTCAATGATTCATGAAAATTCAAATTTCTCAATATGCATAGATTATATTAATTCCCAACATTTAGATTCTATACTAATTTAGTATTAGGTTGAACATCTGAAAAAGAAAGAACTATTATCCCAATGAGAAATAGAATTCATAAATATATTACATAATAGAGTAACTTATTTTTTATTAAAATTCAACTGAAAAAAGCTGGTAGAAAATAATTTGAGAGCCAATTATTGATTTGGTAAATTATTTTTATTTTGTTTTCTTGTTTTTTTTCCATACAAAACCCCCCAAAGCTAAAATTATTTTAGCCTTACTTTTTGGCTAGAAAGTGAATTTGAGGATAAATAACCTTGCTATAAACAGCTTACTAGGTGGCTCAGTAAAGAATCCACCTGCAATGCAGGAGACGCTAGTTTGATCCTGGGTTGGGAAGACCCCTTGGAGGAGGGCAGGCAACTCACTCCAGTATTCTTGCCTAAAGAATCTCATGGACTAAAGAGCCTGGTGGGCTACAGTTCATAGAGTTGCAAAGTGTCAGACACTACTGAAGCATTTGAGCAGACACACACAAGCCTTGTTACAAAATCGAGAAGTTCATAATGGCATAATATTGTACTGTTGCAAAAAGGTATTTACAATTCTTGCTTGTAATCCCTTACCTTCCAAAGAAGCTCTTACTAGTTGTGCAATGCTTTACATGGCGAGATGATTTCAGCATCCTCTCTAAACTAATAGCGCCACTCCCTTCTGTTTATTGTTTTTATCAAGCTTTTGTGGCCTCATAACTGGTTTCAGGGAAATCAATGACACCATGCCGATGCCATCAATAAATGTCTATTTCATCACCTTCATCCATGATATGGAGGACGCATTCAATCTGCTGGGGCCTGTGAAACCTCTCTCTTTCACTGAACACCACACATTCTGCCTTCCAAATTACTCAGGAATTCAGGACAATAGGCAGACAGGAGTTCAGGTAGTTTAAAAATGAAGGAGTTTCTGCCACATCAAACGATCCTTCAAATGCCTCTGAGTATAAAATCGTCACATGAAAGTCTGTGCCCAGCCCAAGAATGAGTAATTTCACCAAAATCAGAATGCCTGATGGATTTCAGTGGTATGCCTACTCAAAAAGTTTAATTAAATAATTATTATTTTAATGTCAAAAGACTCTCACATATTGACTTACAATATAAGCATTCAGTTGAATTTTTAAAACAACAGGAAAAAAAAAAAAACCAAAAAGAGAAATTAATAAAGAAAGGTGAAAGGTCAAAAGTTAGCAATATTTCTATATAAACACAGTGTTTAATTCCCTTAAGTAAGTGCACTAATTCATTGCTTTTTGCATTTCAGGTCTTTATGAAACAGAAGGAGAAAGCCCAGAAAGATGATTTTTTTTTTCCTTTTGTTGTTGTTCAGTCACTAGTTTCTGTCTGACTGCAACTCTGCACAAAAAGTCAAGACACCACTAAGTGACTCAACAACAGCTGCAGCCCATGGACCGCAGCACGCCAGGCTCCCCTGTCCTTCACCATCTCCTAGAGCAAGGTCAGACTCAGGTCCACTGAGTCGGTGATGCCATCCCACCATCTCATCCACTGTCACCCTTTCTCCTCCTGCCCTCAATCTTTCCAAACCTCATGGCCTTTTTCAGTGAGCCAACAATTTGCATCAGGTGGCTGAAGTATTGGAGTTGTGGTTTTCTCATCAGTCCTTCCAGTAAATATTCAGGGTTGATTTCCTTTAGGAAGGACTGGTTTGATCTTGCTTTTCTCCTATAATCTTTGGGATTATGGTTCAGTTCAGTCAGTCAGTTGTGTCCGACTGTCTGCGACCCCATGGACTGCAGTACGCCAGGTCTCCCTGTCCCTCACCAACTCCTAGAGTTTACTCAAACCCATGTCCATTGAGTCAGTGATGCCATCCAACCATCTCATCCACTACCATCCCCTTCTCCTCCTGCCTTCAATCTCTCAATAATCTTCTCCAACACCACAGTTCAAAAGCATCAATTCTTTAGCACTCAGGTTTCTTTATAGTCCAGCTCTCACATCCATACATGACTACTGGGAAAACCATAGCCTTGACCAGACAGACCTTTGTTGGCAAAGTAATGTCTCTGCTTTTTAATATACTGTCTAGGTTGGTCATAACTTTTCTTCCAAGGAGCAAGTGTCTCTTAATTTCATGGCTGCAGTCACCATCTGCAGTGATTTTGGAGCCCCCCAAAATTAAAGTCTGTCACTGTTTTCACTATTTTCCCATCTATTTGCCATGAAGGGATGGGACCAGATGCATCTATTGAATCAGTAAGGAGATTAAGCAAGAGCAATTTAGACACCCTGGAAATTCACCATCTAGCATGGAAGCTTGAGTGCTCTAAGTGTCCTGTCGACAGAACTACTAATGCTGAACATATGCTGAAGCTAAAACCCAACAACACCATTCCTAAGTAGATGCCCAACAGAAATGCGAACAGATGCTCACCAAGAAAATACACGAGCAGTACAGACTGCACACTTCCCAGGTACTCATCAAAAGTAGATGAGATAAATATATTTTGGTATATGTGTACAAAATGGAATAGTATACAGCACAAAGAATAAACTGCACATAGTAATTCAGAAACTTTCACAAATATGATGGTGAACCAGAGAGAGAAAAAGCAGATGCTATAAAATTGTGCGTGTGTGTGTATCTGTAATTACCCTCGTATACTAGAAAGGCTCTAAATTCAGTGTGTGCATTGCTTTCAGTTATGATAAAATCTTCAGGTAAATTGAGTGTGTGACTAAATATTAGAATTCTTCAACTTTTCAGGAATTTCCAATTAAGGGCAAGTTTATGATTCCTTACCAAACTTTTAACATTATATGGAATTCCAAAAAAAGAATATAGAACATTTCATTATAACTATCCAATCACAAATATTATGCCATGAGTTATATATAACCTGTTTGCTTAAACTGAGGTCAACTACAGGCCAGAGGGTCTGGCATGAGCCATTTCCTTCCCCTGAAACCTTCACATTTCAAAGACTGTGAATCAAGCTTTTATTCTCATGCATGCCGGTAGAACTAAACCCTAGGATCACTACAACTATGTTTGGCAGCTTTGGTATGAAGTATGTCCTAAACCTAACAGAAGCCACACCTCCAGAGACTTCCATGTTACCCTGCAATAAAAGGGTGAAGCTTGAGTAACTCAGATCAGATCAGTATATAGTATCGAGACGAAGCGTTTATAAGGGTCTATGTGAAGCCTTCTCTTGAAAGCATTGTAAAGTCATTTTGAGAGTCTCACCCCTATGAGAAAGTGGAACATTGAAGCCCCTGTGGGAATCTCATAGTACCTGAAGGATATTGAGTCTATTAGTTTGAAAAATAGAATTGTACAAAAATATTGCTTATATAGACAGAGTCCTAGATGACTTTTATGTGCCTTCTAAAATAATGATCTAAAACCTTTCCAGCAAAATCACCATCTTGCCTTTCTGTTTCTGCCTTTCTTTAAGGATAAAGTATTACTGGGGCTTTTATTTAATTTAAACAAAGACATAAATAATAATGCTAATCTCCAAGGACATCATACTTACTCCATCCCCCATACCTCCAGCCCCCATTTCCAACAAATGTGTGGGATTGACTGCTATATTAAAATAGATAACCAGCAAAGACCTACTGTAGGGCACAAGGAACTCTGTTCAGTATTCTATAACAACCTAGATAGGAAACAAATTTGAAAAAGAATCAATACATGTAGATATAAAATAAAATTTTAAAATGCATGAATTTAAAAATATTAATGAATGACAAGAATAAGAACCTAAGAGGGTTTATGTATTTATCAATTGCCAGGTAAAAGATATTCTTTTAATGGATTAACAGTTTCTTTTATTAAGAAATAGGTCCAATCACAGTAAATAGATTATGTGTCATTATGTGTCTTTATGTGTAAGTGGATTTCATATTCACAATACTCTCCATATTTTTGATACCATTATCAACCATTAAAATAAAGTAATCCACCCTGCATTCCCTATGGCCAATATTTCCTTGATAACTTTGATACCATTAACAAATATGGTAGCTCTCTTGTGTACCTTAAGTACACATTTTGGTACTTTTGAGCGAAAGCTAATTAAACTTTCTTCAAAAATGTTTCCCTTTAACAGCCTGCAAAAAAAACAAAGAAAAAAAAAAAAAAAGAACACAAAAACCCCTCCAGTCCAGAACCTGCTGTGCTGAATAGGACTCACTTATTTCTTCTGAGCTTCCTCAACCACTCTGCCCTTCTTTCAACCTGGCCACTTACCGGAAACCCTGAGACCTTCAAGTCAAGCTTTATCACGCTGTGTGATGTTCAGTTCTCAATCTGCTAAATGTCAACCAGAGCCTTAAACTCTCACAAATAGTGTCATGTCTTGATTAATCATTTGTTCATTTGAAAGCAAAGTGCTGTATTTCTTAGTGGAGCAAACAAAAATAATCAGATGGCTTGCATACCGTTTTCCCTAATTTGGCCCAGGGTCAATGGATGCGAACAAAGCAGAAAGTCGGAGTTGGAGAGAAAGACACTCAGGCTTGCGTCTACACCCAGCCTGTGTCTGGCACCCAGAGCAGTACAAACCGGAAAGCATTTATCAAGGGAATTCAGGTAAAACAAAGAGGGGGACTCGTTCTCAGGCTCAAAGTGTTTTAAGCGATATTATAATTGTTTCAAATCAGATGCTCGCAGTGCTTCTGAATTACTGGTGTCCGAGAGAGCAAGTGAGCATTTGACAGTTCTCAAGGAGAAATTGGGCTTCCTTGGTGGCTCAGCAGTAAAGAATCTGCCTGCAATGCAGGAGCTGCAGTGGACACAGACCCCGTGGACGTAGCCCACCAGACTCCTCTGTCCCTGGGATCTCCCAGGCAAGAATACTCGAGGGGGTTTGCCATTTCCTCCTCCAGGAGATTTCCCCGACATGCGGGTTGAACACAGGTCTCCTGCATTGCAGGCACATTCTTTCCCAACTGAGCCACCAGGAAAACCATTAACTACTCTATCTACCATCAGTTGGAGAAGGAAATGACAGCCCACTGCAGTATTCTTGTCTGGAGAATCCCATGAACAAAGGAGCCCGGCAGGCTCCCACCATCCATAACAACTGATTCCAGAAGTGAGCTCAAGAACCAGTCAGGGCTTGAGAGTTTTACATGGAAGAAATACCAGACACCGAGGAAAAAAGAAAGGCTTTCTCCATTGGATCATTATGCCTAAGCTTGCAAGCAGCCATAGTCCATACGGCTGGGGAGATTTAATCTGCAGACAGAGAAAATGAGAGAGAAACACGGACAAGCGGGAACAAGAGCAGAGCAGAAGCCCTGTTCAGACTCATCTGTTCCTTAAATACAAAGAACTCTGAAAAGTAGTCTTTCCAAGTGGCTGAAAACATTAGTGATGACAAATTTTATTTCCAGAGGCAGAACATTGTATTTTTTACAGTTCATATTTTCTTCCATATAATCAAATAAAAACTACTTCCCTCTAAATTCTATCCTGGTCAGATCTCCAGAACCATGGGATGATTTCATCTATTGCATGACAGCCTTTTATATACTTCAAGATACCCTGCATTTCCCTGGGCCTTGCTTTCCCCAAGTTCCCAAGTGGCTCAGTAGTACAGGATTCACCTGCCAATGCAGGAGATGTGGGTTTGATCCTGGGGTCAGGAAGATCCCCAGGATAAGGAAATGGCAACCCACTCATGGGCAGAGGAGCTAGGCAGGCTACAGTCCATGGTGTCACAAAGGAGTGAAACATGACTTAGAGGCTAAACATAAACAACAAACATAGTTGCCCAGGTCCACTAAGAGAGGCAAAGTTAGTTGGGACTGAATATAAGTAGGGTCCAGTAAGACACATCTTTTGTTCCTAAAGAGGATTCTCTGCCAGGACAAGGGCAATAACAAGTAGACAGGATATTACTTGCAGTCTGAGTATAGACCTGAAGTATAATAAAAAAAGTAGCACATGTAAAACAGAGGAAGAATGGAGGTAAAATAATGTGAAATGGCCTCAAAAGCGATATTATTCTTATTTCTAATAAAAGAATACGTGAGATAAAATAAATGAGCAAATTTTTAAAATTTCAACAAAACTCTTTCATTGCCTAATAGGTATTACAGAAGTTCATGAGAAAATCTTATTCAGTACCAAATTAAACATGGAAAAATGAAATAAATTTGAAAACTAGTGGCTATTAGGGATTTTTAAGTTAATTGGCAGAAAATTCAGCTTGTTCTAAAATCAGGTTGCAGATAAGACATGAGCTTAAATTGAGAATATCAGAATATGAAAATCAGCTGAGATAAGAACATTTCAGTCCTACTGGTAATTTAGATAAGAGCAGAGAATGATTGGTTGAGGGAGCAAGTTTCGTTTGCCTGACACTTTCTCCAACTTCAATGTGACATCGATTCTGAATGGCCAGGATAAATCTGGAATCTCTGAGTTAGAATAGTGGTTTTAAAATATATAATATGAATTTGCAGTATAGGCTTTAAAAAAAATTCAGTTAAGTTTATTCTAATAATTGCACAAGTATTTAAGATTAAAAGAGATTATTATTATTTTTTTTAAAGATTAAAAGAGATTATTTTAACATAGAAATTCTCTTAAACTATTTGAGACAATCATTTAGCCTTATAAATGAAAGTCTTTTGTGTGGTTAAGCTCAGATGAACTTGACTTAATCTGCTTTTTACATTTTTGCTTGAAGTGTAGTAGATGGTATTTCTATACAATCCCAAAGAATAACATGATATTTTTTTCCCTTTGATTTGTGAATTCGCACATTTCAAGGACTTAAGAGGTTTTCTCTAGACTGCACTCTAGGAGTGCAATCTCTGGCCGCATTTATACTGTGAACTCCAACAGTCATTGATTTAGTGGAAAATGTACTACAGTGGATGAATATAGAACAGACAGGTTCCAGGGCCCAGGTTTGAAGTCAGAAAAAGCTCTAGGTTCAATTCTAAAGTCTCTAATTCACAAAGACTTTCTGAGTCTCTTTCTTATCTATAAAACCAAAATCATATAGAATCAATAGAATAGCAAACAGAATTTGGTTAAAAGAAAATGGGCAGAAGCTGTGACTAGACATTTTTCCAAGGAAGACATACAGATGACCAGCACATACATAAAAAGATGCTTATCATCACTAATCATCAGGGAAATGCAAGCCAAAACTATAATGAGATATCATCGCTCATCTGTCAGAATGTCTGTCATTAAAAGGACAGGAAATAAGTGCTATCAAGGATGTGGAAAAAGGGAACCCTCAGACGCTGTTGGTGGAAATGTAAATTGGTGCAACCACCGTGGAAAACAGAATGGATGGTCCTTAAAAAGTTGAAACTAGGACCCCTATATGATCCGGTAAGTCTACCCTGAATATTTAGCTGAACAAAACAAAAAGGCTAATTAGAAAAGCTATATGAATCCTTATGTTCATTGCAGCATTGTTTATAATAGGCAAGATATGGAAGCAACTTAAAGTACCCATCAGTAGATGAATTGGTAAAGAAGTTGTGATACACACACACACACACACACACACACACACACACACACACGTATACACAGTGGAATGTTACTAAGTCATAGAAAGGAAGCCTGTCACTTGCAACAGCTTGGGTGGACCTTAAGGACATTATGCAAAGTAAAATAAATCATCATACGGAGAGATAAGCTATGTAAGCAAGGAGAAATGATAACTACTGAAGTGGAATACATCAAGCGAAATGTAGTGTGTATGACTGACCATAATTCTAATATAGCATCATCAGGGTACTGTTTTGCTCAATAAACAGTTTAAAAATACCTTTTGCCAGGCACTATGGTTGTCCCTGGAAAGTTGTAGCTCAGTAGTATAAAGTGGGTATACGTAGTTTTTTATTTAGTCATTCTGCTAGAATAGGTCCCTTGGAATTGTCAGTAAAACCAATTCTTAGAGACAAAAATTAGTAATAGTATGAAATGCTTTCTCTTGAAGAGGCTATGGTTTAGGAGGGGATGGGCAGACAATTTCTGATGTATGTGCTAATTGCATTGTTAGATCTATTTATAAGGTGTTTCAGCCCATGCAGGAAGTGCTCTCGTCTTGGACTGGGTGAGCAAAACAACCATCTACGAATGCTTTTTTAAGGAAGCAATGCAGAGGTTAGCTTAGAGGACCACAAGCATGGGAGCTATCCAGGGAAGGCCATCCTGGGAGAAGAAAAATGCTGAAGGAAGGCACCGTAGCAGGTGCCATAAGCCCTTTGACATCACTAGACTGGCAGTTTGAGAGACACATTCTTTCAACGTTTGACACTGCATGAAACTCTCATGCTTTACCATCTTTCCAGGACAAAGAAAAAAGTAGAAAGCAGTTCAATATAATTATAAAAATCAGCATTCACACAGTAGCTATTTCACAAAAATCACCACAAAGGATGTCCACTGTTATGCAATACTTTTATGGGCTGTCTAGAAATAAAAATGAAATGGAAATAATATTTATGGGTTAATAGAAAAATATAAAAGTATTTGTATTTGGTAAGAATTTCTTGTATTTGACAAGAATTTCTTTCTGGGAAATTCAGGAGAATTAATCTAATGGAACTAAGATGTAAATTCTGTTTTATCTATGTAAGTAACAAAGGTACAAAACTTGATAGATATCTTATGTAATCAACAATCAGTTAGTCAACACATGTGGGAAAAAATTTCCAATCACACAGAAGCCACAGCAAAAATGCTTGCAAGTGATCGTAATAAGAACTCTTCTGAACTGAACTAATCTGAATATATTTGCTGAGAGATGTGGAAGAAGAAGATTTAAAAATGATGAGAAATACCAAGTCCACAGATGGGAACATGAACATGATAAGCCAATTCCTCTTTTTTTAGATTTTATGCAAATCTATTGTAGTAAAATGTTATAATGTGACTTTTTTGGAACCTGATAATATAAAGCTGTGATTAGAAAAACAATTGTTGAGAGTTACAGAGAGACATTGCTAAGTATAACAACTAGTATTTATTCAATCATACTATTTATAATCATTTTTATATATTTATATTGAAACTATAACATTTAAAGCATTTCAGTATTGGAACCAACCCCTTCCCCCACCCCAGCCAAAACTACAAGTTAAATATTCACAAAATAAACAACCATATGAACTTACTATGTAACAAACCAGGAGGCAGATTCACTGGGAAAACAGAGCATTGTTCAAAAATAAAACTCTAACTCCTTTAATTACAAGCTCTGCAAATATAAATATATTGCAGAGAAAATGTAATTAATGAAACCAATGCAACTAAAACAAGATAAGTGGAAATTTACTCAATTTAAGGATGAGGTATGGTTTGAACAAAACCATGAGAACCAAACAAATGATTTCTATAAACTATCTCATATATAAATTTAAGATTGTTGTGCTTTAGAAAGAACCATAAATGCATTTAGAAGTCATATATGGGCAATTTTGTAGCAAAAGAAACAACAATTTAGTAGCCTTAACATGCTTGGAGAGATTTAATAACTGAACGTAAAAGCTTGAGAAAAAGAAAAGAATCAAGGTCTCATAGATTATGAAGCACAGACGTCCAAGAGGGGCTTTAATAGACAGCTAGCCTGACTGATTAGAGAAACACAGTAATTAAGTTGAGGCCTCCATTTCTTTTGCTGATGAAATAGAAATTTCTAATAACTGGTAGATATTATTTCTAATGAACATATGCATTGTAAGTGTGATGATAGATGCACTTATACGACTTAATGAAATACAAGTGCAGGAAGCATGAACTTTTGGAAAATGATTTGTTCCTATATATCAAGAGATGCAAAAAGTTCATTAGCATGTGTCACAGAGCTGGTGAGAAGCTTCTCTACCATACAGGGAGCTCAAATAAGTGCTCTGTGATGACCCAGAGGGGCAGGATGAGGGAGAGTGGCCCAGGAGGGAGGGGATATGTGTACACATAGAGCTGACTCACTTCACTGTACAGCAAAAACTAGCCCACCACCACAAAGCAATTACACAACACTTTTAAAAAAATATGCAAAAAATTCAGAGTTTGAGACCAAGTGACACTCTTCCTATCTGTTTTTATTTAAGGAAATAAAAATTTAAAAAATATTTACGTAAAAAAACAGTCTTCAGTACTTTATTTTTAAAATTAGCTTTTGATTTTAGAAAAGTTTTTGATTTAGAGAACAATTGTAAAGCTCCTACAGAGTATTCATATACCTCATCCACTACCCCTATTGTTAACCTCTTAAATTAATATTGTACCTTTGTCAGAGTGAATGAACCAATAATGACACAATACTGTTAATTAAACTCTGCACTCTTCAAATTTTTTTCAGTTCAGTTCAGTTCAGTCACTCAGTTGTGTCCGACTCTTTGTGACCCCATGGACCGCAGCACGCCAGGCCTCCCTGTCCGTCACCAACTCCCAGAGTCTACCCAAACCCATGTCCATTGAGTCGATGATGCCATCCAACCATCTCATCCTCTGTCGTCCCCTTCTCCTGCCCTCAATCTCTCCCAGCATCAGGGTCTTTTCGAATAAGTCAGCTCTTCGCATCAGGTGACCAAAGTACTGGAGTTTCAGCTTCAATATCAGTCCTTTCAATGAACACTCTGGACTGATTTCCTTTAGGATGGACAAATTTTCTTGGCTCTTATCTAACGTCGTATTCTGTCCCAAACCCAATCCATGATACCACATCGCATTTAGTTGTCCTGTCTGCTCAGGCTTCTCTTGGTTCTGATTATTTTTTAGACTTGCCCTGCTTTTGGATGACCTGGATAGCTGTTTGTTTGTGTGTTTTCACTTGTACGTTTTCAAATGATTCTCACGTTTGGCTGCGGTGGGTCTCTGTTGCCGTCTCTGGGCATTCTCTCCTTGTGGCCAGCAGGGGCTTCTTACTCTTTGTGAGGGCGCCCATTGCAGTGGCTTCTCTTCTTGTGGAGCATGGATTCTAGCTGCGGGCTCAGTAGTTGTAGTCCTTGGGATGGCTGCTCTGCAGCAAGTGGGATCCTCCCGGAGCAGGAATCGAACCTATGTCCCCTGGATTGGCAGACTGAGCCAGCAGAGAAGTCCTGACCTGGATAGTTTTGAGAACGACTGGTCAGATATTTCGTAGAAAGAAGGTGCATTCGTGTGATGGTTTTTACAAAACCACCATTATGATGAGCTATGGTTTTCCCAGTAGTCATGTACAGATGTGAGAGCTAGACCACAAAGAAGGCTGAGCACTGAAGAACTGATGCTTTTGAATTGTGATGCTGGAGAAGACTCTTGAGAGCCCCTTGAGCTGCAAGGAGATCAAACCATTCAATCCTAAAGAAAATCAACCCTGAATATTCATTGGAAGGACTGATGCTGAAGCTCCAATACTTTGGTCAACTGATATGAAGAGCTGACATTTTTGGAAAAGATGCTGATGCTGGGAAAGATTGAAGGCAGGAAGAGAAGGGGACGACAGAGGATGAGACGATTGGATGGCATCACCAACTCAATGGACATGAGTTTGAGCAAACTCTGGGAGATGGTGAAGGACAGAGAAGGACAGGGAAGCCTGGCGTGCTACAGTCACAAGCAGTTGGATGTGAACTTAGCGACTGAACAACAATAATGAGCTTTCGAGTTTGGGGAGGGAGACCACAGAGGTGACATGTCGTTTTCATCACATGTCAAGTTTAGATACTGTGACTCACTGCTATTGATGTCACCCTTGATCTCTTGGCCGAGGAGGGGTTTGTCAGCTTTCTACAGTTTTTACACATTTTACCACTTTAATTTACTGTACTCTAGAAAGAAATCACTCTGTGCACTCCACACACAAGGAGTGGGAAATTTTGTTTTCTGAAAAAAATATAACACTGGTTAATTCTGATATTTCTGTAAAAAGAGTCATTACATAAGCATTAAAAAATACCATTAATTTTTTTTCTATTACCCAAAAATACTCATGAGAGAATAAGTGAAAGAAGCCTGCAAAATAATATGAAAGTGCATAAATATACAGTAGCCCCCCCTTTCCTGTAGCTTGTAAGGTTTGAATTGCCCCGTCAATTTTGGTCTGAAAATATTAAAAGAAAATTCAGAAAAAAAGACAAAGTTCTGAATCGTAGGGAGCTGATGATTTCTCACATTGTCCTCGTCTGTCTGGCCTGAGACGTGAACCATCTCTTTGTCCAGAGAATACCACCTGCTGGTCACTCAGTAGCCTCTTGGTTATTAGATCGCCTCTTGCAGTATCACGATCCTTGTGTTCTAGTCACCCTTCTTTTATTTAACAATGGCCCCAAAGTGCAAGACCAGTGAAGCTAGCAATTGGGATACACCAGAGACATCGTAAAGTGTTCCCTTTAAGTGAAAAGGTGGAAGCTCTCAGTTTATTAAGGAAAAATAAAATGCTGTGGTTGCTAAGATCTCTGGTAAGAATGTGTGTGTGTGTGTGTGCTCAGTCACATCCGACTCTGCGACCCCATGGACTATAGTCCACCAGGCTCTTCCGTCCATGGGATTCTCCAGGCAAGCACACTGCAGGGGGTTGCCATGCCCTTCTCCAGGGCATCTTCCCGACCCAAGGATGGAACCCCGGTCTCCTGCATTGCAGGCAGATTCTTTACTGGCTGAGTCACCAGGGAAGTCCCAAACTTTATCATAGGAATGTATATGGAGGAAAAAGTATGTGATGTACGGAATTCGGTACCATCTTTGTTTCCAGGTATCTACTGTGTGCCTTGGAATATATTCTCTATGGATAACTGGGGACTTTAGTATAATAAAATATTGTAAAAAAAATTAGTGTTTATAAGGTCAGCTTAAACATGCTTCCTTTTATGTTTCTGAGTTTCCAAATTCTCAAGTTCTTACTGCTTTTTAAATCAGAAATGTAATTTTCAAAAGCTAAATTAAGGCATTTTTCCCCATGAAACCTATATGTTTACCAGTTGGCCTGGACATGTTTGTGTTGGCTGAACAGTATATTCACTCCTATAGACAGGACCAGAATCCACAGAATATACTTTTCTCTGTTTCCTTTGTTCTTCCTGAATAACTCATCCCCACATGCTCAAACACCCAGATTCACATTCACATAAAAATACACGTTCTTGGTTTGCATTTGTTAAGACCACACACATCAGTATTAATGTCTGTTGTCATCAGTGTTCACTGACCAATGTCCTTACTGGCTACCCTTTTCTAGACTTACATTGAATGCAGGCTCTTGCCCACTTAAAACATTTTTATTGGTCTCTGCCAAGATTAGCATATTGTTAAGTTTGGGGTCATTCTCTTTCTATCAAAAAAAGTTATTAAACGTTTTACTTTAAGCAAGTTGTCAATCAACAGATTGCTCTAAAAAATATTGCAGACACATCTCAACCACCTTTTATCCAGTTTCCCCTGAGTAACATCTTATAAGACTGTAGTACAACATCACGGCCAACGCGCCAGCTTTCATACAATCCTCTGATCTTACTCAAATTTCATCTGTTTTACTTCTCGTCATTCGTGTGTATTTAGTTCTATGCCTTTTTTTTTTTTTTTTTTATCGCAGGTATAGGCTCATGAATCTGCCACCATCATCAAATACAAAATAGCTCTGTCAACTCAAGGGTCCCCCTTGCTAACCTTTTATTACCACACCCCCTCTCCTGTCTGACCCCTGTGCCCCTCCTCTAATTCTTGGAAACCATTAATCTTTTCATTTTTATAATTTGTCACTTCAAGAACATTACATAGATAGATTCATATCATATGTGACCTTTTGAGATTGGCTTCCTCCCAATTAGCATATAATTCCCTTGAGTCATCCGAGTTATAGAGTGTATCAATATTCCCTGCCTCTTTATTGCTGGGTAGCATTTCACAGTATAGTATGCACAACTGCTTGGTTAAATATTCACCCACTGAAAGAGAGGTAGGTTGACTCTCTGCTGCTGCTGCTGCTGCTTCTAAGTCACTTCAGTTGTGTCTGAGTCTCTGCGACCCCATAGACGGCAGCCCACCAGGCTCCCCCGTCCCTGGGACTCTCCAGGCAAGAACACTGGAGGGGGTTGCCATTTCCTTCTCCCATGTATGAAGGTGAAAACTGAAAGTGAAGTTACTCATTCGGGTCTGACTTAGCGACCCCATGGACAACAGCCTACCAGGCTCCTCCATCCATGGGATTTTCCAGGCAAGAGGACTGGAGTGGGGTGCCATTGCCTTCTCCATGACTCTTTGCTAGTTTGTACCATTATGGATAATGCTACTCTGAACATTTCACACAGGTTTTGGTCTGAACATATTTCTTTCTTTCACTGGGACAAATGCCTATGAAGGCTTAATTGCGTGTTTAGTTTTGAAGGATCTACCGAACTATTTTCTTTAATTGAGTCTATCCTTTCCACATATCTTATTAGGAAAAACACAGAAAAATAATGCCTTAGTTAAAATGCTTCCTACAAATTGTCAGAATAGATATAAATAAAAGATCTTTAATACAAATTTTATTGATATATAGTATGCAACCTGAAATGTGCATGATCATGAAGTGTAATTTAATGGTTTTCCATAAGCTAAACACACATATTATCACCACCAAGGGCAAAGAGCAGATGATTACCTGGATCTTGGAAAGTTCTCAGTCTGCTACGGTAGTACCCATAACCCATACCCCCCAGGGTAACCAGTCCAGATTTCTAACTACAGCAGGCTTTGGTCTACTATCAAAATTTGCATGCAGGGTTTCAAATTATATGTATTTTTGAATGCAGTTTCTTTTGTTGAATCTCATGTTTCTGAGATTATCAGTGAGTTGGCATATGTGGCATGTAACAAAGCTCATCCAGTCTCTTTACCACAAGTTAGTTACCCATTTTACTTCTAATTACATTTCAGTTGATCCCAATACTTAGCACTTATGAACAGGACTGGTATGTGTCATTCTTGAATGTATCTCTTGATGAGCATATAGAAGCATTTCTTTCTGAGTGTAAACCATGAGAATAGCTGGCTCAGGTGATATGCATATACTCAGTTTTAGCAGATTTATAAAGGGAAAACAATTCAGAGAAAAACAAAGCCAAAGGTATTCTTGGGGATCTGTCAGATGTGGAGGTTCCTTATTTGAGATGTCTCCTAAACAATTTACCAAATGGTTTTCTAAAGTGATTGTGCTACCAGATGGATGGACTGAATTGTTGGGTTGGTGGACTGCTCAGTGACTGGAAGGACACTGTATGTTGATAAAGCAGTAAAATAGCCCTAGATTGACTTTTTTCAAATTATTTTATATCAGAGAGAAATAAACTTAGTTTGTATAAGCCACACACACACACACAAAAATGCATAGACATCACTTTGATGACAAAGGTCCATATAGTCAAAGCTATGGTTTTTCTAGTAGTCAGGCACAGATGTGAGAGTTGGACCATAAAGAAGGTTGAACACTGAAGCACTGTGCTTTTGAACCATGTTGCTGGAAAAGACACTTGAGAGTCCCTTGGACTGCAAGGAGGTCAAAGCAGTCAATCCTAAAGGAAATCAACCCTGAATATTCATTGGAAGGACTGATGCCGAAGCTGAAACTTATTTTGGCCACCTGATACAAAGAACTGACTCATTGGAAAAGACCCTGATGCTGGGAAAGATTGAAAGAGGACGATAGAGGATGAGATGGTTGTATGGCATCACTGACTCCATGGACATAAGTTTGAGCAGACTCAGGGAGATAGTGAAGGACAGGGAAGCCTGGTGTGCTGCAGTCCATTAGATTGCAAAAAATCAGACACAACTGAACAGCGATAATAACTACTTATAGTTTAGTATGTTGTTGTTTAGAGAACAGGCTCTTTGAGAGTAAATCTATTCTTCTATCCAATCTCTCCCTTTTATCAATATAGTTAATAACCAATTAAAATTGTTAAATTAATTGACTTCTAGCTACATCAGAATTAAAATGGTCATCTAAATTTTAAATGAATTAGCAGGCCAATGGCAAGCAAATTCTTGAAACACAGAATGTCTTCAAGTAAACTGCACATATATATTCTGAAATTATAGACACATTGAATTCCAAAATAAGAAGTGGATCTACATTTTATTTTGCAGTATTATTTATAATTTACTGAGTTTGATATATTTGGACCAAATAAAAAAACTCAGATCTCAAGTTAAGTGAAATATATTACTTGAGAGAAATTCAAATTAAGAGTAACAAAGCTATATGCTAAGAGTTAGTTTCAGATGAGATTTGAAAAATAGATGGGTAATTAATGAGACAGAAACTATCTGGCAATAATTATTCTCAATCAATCATGAGGTTTATAAGGAAAAGATTTTTATCTCTCAAAAGGAGGAGATTTTGTCTAATTTATATTTGTTTAGAGGGTATCTACTATATATATCAGAGTGTTTTAGATGCTTTAATATGTATCAACAAGTGGAAGAAGGAAGAAGTCATCTAAAACCATAAGAAACTCAAAGAAAACCATGGACGGTAATGTGTTCCAAAATTTTGAGCACGATTATACAAAATGACCTTAGTCTGAGATCTTTACAGCTTCCTATTAGGTGTGTAGGATGCTACCATGCAAAATTGTACACTAAATAAGCTCTGCAGATGGTGACTACAGCTATGAGATTAAAATACAGTTGCTCCTTGGGAGAAAAGCTATGACCAACCTAGACAGCATATTAAAAAGCAGAGATGTTACTTTGCCATAAAAGGTTCATCTAGTCAAAGCTATGGTTTTTCCAGTAGTCATGTATGGATGTGAGGATTGGGCTGTAAAGAAAACTGAGCACCAAAGAATTGAAACTTTAGAACTCTGGTGTTGGTGAAGACTCTTGAGAGTCCTTTGGACTGCAAGGAGATCCAACCGGTCCATCCTAAAGGAAATCATTCCTGAATATTCATTGGAAGGACTGATGCTGAAGCTGAAGCTCCAAACTTGGAGCAAAACAGTCCTGACACTAATGAAGCCAAGTTACCAGGAAATGGCATTTCTCCCAAAGTCAAACAGCAGCTGGAGAATGCCCTGGAAAGCCCCCTGTTTAAGTGACTGCTATTCTTTCCAGTGTTGTCCCCAGTTCTGCTTTACTACATCCCTCCTTAGGAAGACACCCACGAGCCAATCATCCCACGTCTGCATGACTTCCCATCCCTAGTACATCCCACTTCTCAGCCGGCCTAAGAAGCAGGAAGCAGTCCAGAACTGATCCCACAGCTTCCTCTAGGCCCCCTCACATTGCTTCCCTGGTCTTCCCCGGTGGGTCAGAGGTTAAAGCGTCTGCTTGCAATGCCAGAGACCTGGGTTCAATTCCTGGGTCGAGAAGATCCCCTGGAGATGGAGATGGCAACCCACTCCAGTGTTCTTGCCTGGGGAATCTCATGGATGGAGGTGCCTGATGGGCTACAGTCCAACGGGTCCGCAAAGAGTCAGACAGGACTGAGCGACATCACTTTCACTTTCACATTGCTTCAGCGGGTACCAAACCATACCCTAGGGCCTCCCCTCCTTTCACTTGTCAAGAGCATCCTGTGGTTCCTCTGGTATGTCTGCTCTTGATTTCTTGACTCAAAAAAATAGATTTTGCAAGAATACAATTTGCTTCCAGTGATCTTTGGCAATTTAGGTTTTAACAATAATGTGAACATATTCATATATTTAGAGATGTATGTATGTACCTATCTGCTTAGTTACCTATTATCTAACTAAAAACAAAAAGTTCTGGAGGGTACATATCATATTTAAGCAGGTATGTGAACACAAGAGGGTTGAAGAGAGTTTTCATTGATAACTTAAAACTTTATTGTTATAGGGTTTACAAAGGATGAGTATTGGTGGTTTTTTTCCTTTTTTTTAAGGAGGAGAAATTAGTGAATAAAAAACTAATTCACTTCAGTCAGCTTTCTGTACAAACATACCCAAACACAAACTCACATCTACACACATTCACACACTACTTCGTAGTGAAATGAACATCTTGAATTTAGACCATAGAAACCATAGATTATTATAAACTGCTATTCCTTTAAGTGTTTTCAAAAATCAAAATCTGTGATTTTAACCTAAAATGTATTTTTCTTGAAGAAAAACTATTAAAATAAACAATAATATATGTACATATAATTATCACATATAACTTTACTGCTTATTTATTTACATATGTGTTCTTTATGTATTACATAATAGACTTTTATTACTTAATGACTATCTATACCTATATCTATATATAACAATTGTGTGCTTAGAAAGTCTTGAACTGAGACTCAGTGTAAAGTTTTACTGGCTCAGGACTTAGCTAAATATATCTCAAACTGTGAGTCTTCCATATATATCTGGTAAGAAGAAGCATGTGGACTAGAAAGAGAACCAAGAGTGGTAATGGGCCATAGTCAACCTTAATTACCTGCCATTGCTGTTCTTGCTCCTCTAAAAGGGAACACAGATGGAAAAGCAATTAATGCGTAAACTAATTAGTCATCTCATTTGCCAATTGAACATGATAAATAAAACAGATTGCAGGAAATACTTAGCAGGTTGAAGTGAGGTGAGACCCATAGGGTGAGATAAAGAGATACTTACGGTTCATTGGCAATAAACCATAACAGCAATTATGCATTTTCTTATATATCCCTTTAGCAGGGAGGCAATAGAACAAAAGCACAAATCATATCATTTTTTTTGGTTTGTTTTTGTTGTTTTGGATAAAAATATGACTGAGGACATCATATACTCTGTCGATAAGTGCTTTGGCAACAAATCATATTCAGTGTCATAATTATTATACATAAATCCAAATTTGAAAAAGAAATCTATCCACCATCCAATCTACCATTATAAAAACAGCTTCTGTCTTTTTATAGTGTGGCAAATACATTTGCAACATAATAGTCAAAGTATAGTTTTCTCAATTGTGACTTCTCTTTAGAATCAGTCTGAATTTTTGTTCAGAAAATATATATTATTATATTAAATATTTATATTAAAACATCACATGACTATTAGAGTACAAGGTGATATACTGCTCTTGTGAGTGGGTTTTCCATGTACTTCACTAAAAGTTGTAGAAACTGAAAATAACTAAAATAAAAATGTGTGAAAAATATCTGTTCTTAAAATCACCTTCCTTTCCATGTTGTTTGCAAAGAGTTGAGCTACTGGGTTCTTCATATTTAAGTAAGAAAAGTTTGGAAGCATGTGTGGGAAAAGTCAAGATAATGGATAACTGAGAGATGTCACTTCCCGTGAGGGCAAGTAAAATAGAGTGGTAGATAAAGAAAGGATTTTAGACTGTTTGCAGTTTATCTTCCATCTCACTCCTCATTTTAGGCGTTCCTAGGAACACCAAGCCAGTTACCTGGGTATTGCATAGTGAAGTTGGGGCTGTAACATGCTAACTTATGACAATGAATATAAAACATTTTTAAATTTCAAAATGTCATGCAAATATGAGATGCAAATATCATGTACCTATCTGAATCTTGAACATAACCTTATATTCTTGTTATCTATTTTCTCAGTAGTCAGTAATGCTGAACAAGATTGATCTTCAGTTTTCTTCTAGAGAACCATTATGCAAGGAGTCCATTATGTTGTCTGGGAGAATACAGTTTGATGGATTCCAACTGCATACCTCAGAGACTAGAGACCAGATTTCCTGTGAAATGCAGAGACAAAAAGTTGGACCTTTGATTGAAGCTCCACAATTCTCAGCTTTGCTTAAAACAGAGTAGTCCTGCAGCCATCCTTTTTCATAATAGATTCTTCTTATCCCTGAACAAAAGATTTTATAGTTTAAAAAGTTCCTACAAGTATATTTATGGAACATATATTTTGTATAGTTTAGAGTCTTTTTTTTTCTGAATATAGTACAGGCTAATTATAAAAAGAAATTGAGCTATAATTTTGTTTTCTATGTGCAGTAAAATCCTCTTTAACCCCAAAGCTAAAAATAACCACTCTTATTCTTCCAGAGCTTTTCATGTGGATATGTGCTTATATGAAAGGGATTTCACTCTGTATAATTTAGAATATAGAGTACAGATATTGACACATACACTTAGTCTATTTCATCCATTTTTATGAACCTGCAATATCTAATTTCTAAATTTTCTTTCTTTCTTTCTTTCTTTTCATATGCATTTAATATCTCATTACACAGAGTTTGCACACTACAGTCCTTCATTTCACATACTACCTGATCAATAAAAGGTTTGTTGTTGAGAGAATTAAGAAGCAAGAAAGCAGAGACGTCCCTGGTGATCCAGTGGTGGAGAATCTGCCTTGCAATGTAGGGGACATGTAGATCCTTGGTCAGGAAGCTAAGATCCCACATGCCAAGGGGCAGCTAAACCCCCACCTCACAAAGAAAGATCTCAGATTACACGATGAAGATCCTGTGTCTCAGCTAAGACCTGGCACAGCCAAACAAATAAATATTGAAAAAAGAAAAGACAGGAAAGCAGTGCTTGCGGATTATCTAATTTGGATAAAGGGAAATATTTATGCATAGAAACTAATGTAATTAGAACCATTAACCAGTTTGTTTTGATAAATAAGAGAATTCTCTGTGCCTGAGACATTTTATATTTTCAGAGTGGTTTCACATGTACAGTCTGCAAAGTTTCCCTTTGTGGTTTGAAGAGTCAGTGTTACTGTAGTCATTTGACAAACAAGGAAACTGAGTCATGAAAAGGTGGAAGTGGCACAGATGGAATCTTCCCTCGGATGTTTAAACTTCTTTGCATGTCTAACATTATACCGGTGTAATCGCTGAAATATACCTGATAGCAAAGTTAACTGATATTTCATTCTGAGACTGAAGAGTGACAAAAAACACCCAGACATTATTTTTTTAAAGTTTCACATATAATCAAAGTCAACTATTTTTTTTCTTTTTTTCAAAATTATATTGTAGTAGCAGGAAGATTATACAGCATATTTAGGGTACGCAGTTCAAAAGGCTACTTCACTTAACTCTAGCAATCATAACACAACTCATTAAGACATATGTGTTAGGCTCTTAGAAATGGGCCAATGAATATGCCCATCACTCATGTGCATTATATGTTTTAATCTTTACAATCATTGGATCACAGTTTGTGTTATCTTCTCTACTTTACAGATGAGAAAACTGAAATCTGAAAGATTAGACTTTGTCCATTGTCCCTCAGTTAATAAAGAAGTGCCTGTCAAATTCTAGACTCATGGAATAAACCACTATTTTATGCTGCTTCTCAGTAGTAAAAGGCTGCAAATTACTGACATATTTAAATAAATGAAAGAGCCCTCTCTCCAGATCCTAAGGAAAATCATAGAATGAGGGTCTAGCATAGTAGACCCTAGAATGAGGGTCTAGTTATTCTCATTGAAGCAAAAAAGAAACAAACAAGAATTAATGATGACAAAAACAAATGTTCTATTAATTGGGTCACCAAAGTTTATTAATTTTTACTTTGTGCTAAACCCCTCAATGGGGTTTCCAGGTGGCTCAGAGGTAAAGAATCTGCCTGCTAATGCAGGAGACTTGGGTTCGATCCCTGGGTCAGGGAGAAGGAAATGGCAACCCACTCCAGTATTCTTGCCTGGAAAATCCCATGGGCAGAGGAACCTAGCAGGCTACCTGGGGTCACAAAAGAGTCATACTAGCTTAGGGCCTAAATGACAATAAGCACCTTAATAATGAAAATATCGCTCAGTTAAAGTTCAGTTTTCAAAGAGTTAAGGTCTGATACAGGAAGCTGAAGTTCTACAGCTCGCTGAATACCTCTGTTCTCTTCAGGGTGCGGATATCCCACTTGACCTCATTTACAAGCTCCGGGACTGGTCTCTATATTTCAGGGCTTTGTGGAGATTTTTCTGTTTGTCATGAGCTGTGCTGTATCAGACAACAGGGTACATGGGCTGGAATAATTACATTATTTCTATTATTTTGTAGTGAAAACCTCCTCTTGAACCAGTCTTTTCATTTTTATTTCTATCAACCCCATTCCATTTCCATCATCTTCTTTTACATCTTCTCTGCATTTTGCTGATAGAAAGTTGACCCAGAGACAGGCAAGTTTAGCCTTACATGAAACTTCTCATTTAATAGAGGTCAGAGAAAAGCCAGACATTTTTCTCTTCATTTTTCATGAGTGGACTGCAGGACTTTCTGGGGAATATTTCTTGAAATGCCAAACCAGATGTTGTAAAATGTCTTCTACCCAGTGCTAAAACCTTTTCTCCCAAAACCTCTTAAAATTTAATAGCAGAAATATATCATATTAGCACCCAGACTGCTATATTAAAGTAACATTACTGTTCTTGAGTTACACCCTCCTTGATCCAGTAAATTCTGAGTTTCCATTCTTACTTTGAGATCAACATTCAGTATTTAGTGTTTATGAAGGTGGACATCCAGCACAGGAAATAATTTATATTCACCAATAGGCACTGACAAGTTGGGCCCAACGAGGTAATATATTATAGATTTCAACAATTGTCGGGAATATTTATTGAGAACCCATTGTGTGTAGATCAGTGAAGTTCATGCTCTGTGGGGGCACACAAAATAAAATAGATGGCAAGGACCTTTACCCTCAACCAACTTGAAAAGTTCTCAGAAAGGATCCGTAAATCAAGCTGAAGATTATATTAGATGACTTCTACATTTTCTTCAACTCTAAACTTCCATGAGCCTTTTATTGTGTCTTCCTTTATATATTTTAATGTAATTCCACTTGACCAAAAAAAAAAAAAAAAAGGACTCGAGATGGCTTGTCACAAGGACTCATTTATTTAGCCTAGAAGACGTAAAAATAATTGAGTAATTACCATAGGAAGCTGAGACAAGTTGGTTACTTAAATGGAACATTAAATTATGCTTACTTTTATTTATGGGAGCGATTCCTGAAAGGCTTAACATTCTACACTGGGGCAGAAAGAAGAAAAAGGAATGAAGCAGGCTTTCTGAGACTTCTCCATCTAAGACCAACTGGACTGTTGTTTTGAGAAAGGGAATTCAGAGATGTATGGGATTCCATGCAACCTGATTCTCACTTAAATCAGGGGAAAAAAAATATAGTTGAAGTAGAATCCTTCTCCTAAGAGAGGAGGAAAAATTAGGAACATGGTGGTGTGCATCCATTTGTGAGTCTAGAACTTCCTCAGCTGTGGAACACATAATTAGAAGGTGGGAGAGAGGCTAGAACAGTCTTAAAGTTGTATCTGCCTGAAAAGCACATGTTTTTTTTTTTTGTTTGTTTCCAAACTTACTTTTATTTTTTTTTCTTTTCTTTTTTTTTTTTTCATTTATTTTTATTAGTTGGAAGCCAACCATTTCACAACATTGCAGTGGGTTTTGTCATACATTGACGTGAATCAGCCATGGAGTTACATGTATTTCCCATTCCGATCCCCCCTCCCACATCCCTCTCCACCCAATTCCTCTGGGTCTTCCCAGTGGACCAGGCCCGGGTGAGGTACCATTACACGCCAGTCAGGATGGCTGCTATCCAAAAGTCTACAAGCAATAAATCTGCAGAAGGTGTGGAGAAAAGGGAACCCTTTTACACTGTTGGTGGGAATGCAAACTAGTACAGTCACTATGGAGAACAGTGTGGAGATTTCTTAAAAAACTGGAAATAGAACTGCCATATGACCCAGCAATCCCACTTCTGGGCATACACACCGAGGAAACCAGATCTGAAAGAGACACGTGCACCCCAATGTTCATCGCAGCACTGTTTATAATAGCCAGGACATGGAAGCAACCTAGATGCCCATCAGCAGACGAATGGATAAGGAAGCTGTGGTACATATACACCATGGAATATTACTCAGCCATTAAAAAGAATTCATTTGAATCAGTTCTAATGAGATGGATGAAACTGGAGCCCATTATACAGAGTGAAGTAAGCCAGAAACATAAAGATCATTATAGCATACTAACACATATATATGGAATTTAGAAAGATGGTAACGATAATCCAATATGCAAAACAGAAAAAACACACTGTTTTATCTCAAGTATTTGTTATAGATCGATGTGCGAACAATCAAGATTTATAAAGATGTGTTTTTCAGTCCTTGTAAGATGATGGTAAAACAAACATTCTCCATATCAAGAGCCATCTTTAAGATTGTTTCTGGAGGGCTGGCGTTTAAGGGATAGAGGTAGATCCTGGTGGTGGACCCAGGGGGCAGAGTCTATCTGTGGCCACCCCTCGTGGCACCATGACCATTTCAATCACCTGTCAGATAAGTCAAAGTGTTTCAGGTCTTCAGAGCAGACACTTTCTTGGCATGGAATTCTATGAGCCATTTATAGATTGGCTTTAATTTAAGGCACTTTGAGGGACATAATAGAAAATATCTTCACCAAAGGATTTTGTAGAAGATATAAATGAATTTTTCACATGGTTGCAGTTTTTAATGAGTTTTTAAAAGTTTTAAGGGTAAGATAACAAATTGTTGTTCTGTTAAATAATATCTACATGTTCCTTTAAGTCTGAAAGAAAGTTAAAGAAATAAGTTCTTAATAAGTCCAATAATATCCCCATTGGAGTGTTTATTGGGGGACTTTGCTGTTTTCTTCATTAGAGGGAGGAGAAAGGAAAACACTGAGAGAGTTTGAGTACTGCTAGGTGGGCCGGTGGGCACGGGGTTTTCCAGTCCATCTTCTCTCTGGATCTTATTTTATCAATGCATCAGTCTTAGAGGGGAGACTCACTCTTTTTGTCTTTTGGATGAAAAGTTACAGGTTCAGAGAGCTTAAGTGATTTGCCCTAGATCAGATTGTATCCCGGATAATATCTATGTCAGAGTGACCACAAAACCACAAGACTTTAAAATCCAGGTATTTTCTTCTGCAAAGTGGCTCATCTTGATGACAAAATGGTTTCCGTTTTTGGGTCTCCTGTGACATCTACCTTTCGATGTAATATTGGTTATATTTAGTCCCTGATTATAGATTGTAAGTTCTTTTGAGAATAAACTGAATATAAATTTTATGTTCTTTTCTCCTATAATTTCTTCTCCAATGTATATATAATATAATATAGCCACTGTTCACCTGGGGAGTCCTTCCTCTCTACTAATTTAAGAAAACACAGACGTGATTTTTCTAAGGGAAACTTGTTAACATTTATTTGTTGAAAACAATTTTAGACAGAGGAATTGTACAGTAGCAATTATAAATCAACGTGTCAACCAGTTTAAATGTAAGGTAGTTGGAATCAGTCACTTCAATGCTGAAGAAAGGGCCTCATGTAATAAATACCCTACACGCAAGGTTTTGAATAAGTAGATGAAAATGGATTGCTGGTGGATATAGGAATTAAATCTGGTGACTTAAAATTCAGCCCTGAAATTATGGAAGCACTGACTCACTTTTTCTAAGGAAGCAGAGAGCATTTACAAAGCTCACCTTGACAATCAGGAGATTTCAGACTACCAGGAATAATGATGATGACAGTAGTTAGAATTTACTGAATACCTCCCTGTGTCAGACACCATGGGCTGCTCTTTGCTAATCAACTTTTACTGATGCCTCAACACAGCCCCAAAAGGTTGATTTTTTTTTTTTAATTCTCATTTTACAAGCAAAAATATTAATACTAGAGTCTAAAGAGTATTTTTTTTTTCTGTCCAAGGTTCTATAATTAATAAATACTATAGGCAGGCTTTAAAGTTAGGTCTGTTTGACTTCAGTATCCAAGCTTTGACCCTGGAAAGCAATGCTGAGTTATGAATAAGAATGCTGGCTCTGTTTCACTGTCTGGAGCTGAATTTCGGCTCCACTGTTACAAGTTATGTGACTTTCCAGCTCCCCAAAGTGTCTGTTTTCTCATCTTGAAATTGGAGGTGTCACAAAGGTTAAAATGAATTAATGTACATAATGTGGCTTCCCCAGTGGCTCAGCAGGTGATGAATTCACTTACAATGCGAGAGACACGGGGAGATGGTTAGATCTTTGGGTGGTGTGGATCCTTTGGAGAAGGGAATGGAATGCACTCCAGCATTCTTGCCTGGAAATTCCCGTGGATAGAGGAGCCTGGCAGGGCTACAATCCAAAGGGCAGAAAAGAGTCAAATAAGTCTGAGCACACGCATACACACACATGAATGTGCTGCTTAACACAAAGTAAGTGATCAATAAACATGACAATATAATGTTGGATGTCAGTTACAAAATTGGTGATGATGAATTTATAAGCCCACATATTAATGTTTATATCTATAGTAGCTTACACAAAGTTTGAACTACTTTTTATTCCATTTGCATAGAAAAGGGCTAAGCAAACAGGGCTAAACCGAGTGCATGCTCAATAGTTGTTTGTTAACTGAGAACTGAGCAGGTATACAAAAATTATGAGTGTTATTTGTATATTATTCCCATTTCTGTAGACAATCATACCCATAACTTGGAAACCTGCACATAAACCCATTTTAGGTAGAAGTCCTATGAATGATATTATTGAGGCTTTGAAGGCAATATTTCCAGATGTTGTAAGATTCAGTTCAGTCACTCAGTTATGTCCGACTCTTTGTGACCCCATGGACTGCAGCACGCTGGGATTCCCTGTCCATCACCAACTCCAAGAGCTTGTTCAAACTCATATCCAATGAGTAGGTGATGCCATCCAGCCATCTCATCCTCTATCATCCCCTTCTCTTCCTGTCTTCAATCTTTCCCAGCATCAGGGTCTTTTCCAATGAGTCAGTTCTTTGCATCAGGTGGCCAAAATATTGGAGCTTCAGCTTCAACATCAGTCCTTCCAAAGAATATTCAGGACTGATTTCCTTTAGGAGTGACTGGTTTGATCTCCAACACTACAGTTCAAAAGCTTCAAGTCTTCAGTGCTCAGCTTTCTTTATGGTCTGGTTCTCACATCCATAACATGACTACTGGAAAAACCATAGCTTTGACTAGATGGACCTTTGTTGGCAAAGTAATGTCTCTCCTTTTTAATATGTTGTCTAGGTTGGTAATAGCTTTTCTTCCAAGGAGCAAGCATCTTTTAATTTCATGTCTATAGTCACCATCTGCAGTGATTTTGGAGCCCCCAAAAATAGTCTGTCACTGTTTCCATTGTTTCCCCATCTGTCTGCCATGAAGTGATGGGACCTGATGCCATTATCTTAGTTTTCTGAATGTTGAGTTTTAAGTCAACTTTTTCACTCTCATCTTTCAGTTTCATCAAGAGGCTCTTTAGTTCTTCTTCACCTTCTGCCATAAGGGTGGTGTCATCTGTGTATCTGAGGTTATTGATATTTCTCCTGGCAAACTTGATTCCAATTTTTGCTTCATTGAGCCCGCATTTCACATGCATATGAATGTGCATATAAGTGCATGTGCATATAAGTTAAATAAGCAGGGTGACAATATACAGCCTTGACATACTCCTTTCCAGATTTGGAACCAGTTATTACAGTAACTGACCTTGGCTAGGAGCATAGATACTTATTAAATTTCTACAAGAAAAAAAATTGGAAAGTGTTTTATTGGATTTTATAGAGAAATATTCCTTCAGATATTTAGTAGGAAAATGGAGAGTAGATTGAAGGAGATGAGATACAGAACAGAGAAGAATTACTTATTAAAGCCTTACAGAAAGTTTTTTTGTCAGATCTGTTTGAGAGAATTTTCCTTCCTGAGCATTGTTCATAACGTTTCTAATCTTTACTTAACTTAATTAAAACCACCAGCTTCATAATTCTTCTCAGGAGACCTTGAATATTGTTTTGAGAATAAAAGCAAAAAAAAAAAAAGTTTAGGATAAAGATAAAGCATGTGCACCAGGTAAACTTACATATTTGAGATTTAAGACTCCCTTTTCTAAGTGCTAACGGGACCTGGAAAGGCTTCCGTGGACTGACCCTTGACTAATCGTCGCGCTCACAGGGGAACTCTTATAAAGCAGATGACAAACGGCTGTTTGCTGGGATGAGGACAGCTTTCCAGCATGCGTGTTGCTCTCAGTGTCATATCTCGTTTCCCTGAAGATTTCTCCAGGTGTCTCAATGCTCTGTAAACTGACTTAATGCCGATTTTCGTGGACAGACCTATCTTTCTCTTCCTCCCTCCATCCCATCCTCCCTTCACGAGCTCTCTGTCTCTCTCAATTCCCTCCCTTTCAGCACCATCATTCTCCCTTCCTTCCTCTGTTCCATAGCAAACACCATGAAGCCTTATTTTGTTCAAGGTGAAATGCTGTGTGTGGGGTAACCAAACATGAGTGTCCCTTGGTCCTGTTCTTCATGGCCATGTTGATTGGCCAGCAAGGTAGACAATGACGCAAGTAGAAGGGAAGGGTCAGAGTACAGTCCTTCAAAGAAGTTATTCTAGAGGTAAGCAATATCTCAGGGAGAGGCAAGAGACACGATCAGTCAGGAAGGCAAGACAGCTTGCGGTAAGAATGTGCATTTTGTGCAAAACACAGCAAAAATTGGCTACTACTTCACATTCTTTTTTATATTTTCATCCCCCCCACACCCAGGCTAACAGAATGACCAAGATTGTATTAAAATATGATTGCAGCATGTTCTCTTTTTGATGTCTGTGCTCATGCATTTGACCCCTCCATGACATTTGACACAGATAATCACTACCTTCACCTATAAAGACGTTTACCACTGACTTCCAGGACGTCATGTTCTTTCCATTTGATTTTACTTTCTCCATCTCTTTTTCCAGGATCCTTCTCATCTGTCTTGCATTTGCATTTTTAAAAGTCCAGAACTTACTCTTCAAATCCCTTCTATCTATTTTCTATGGTTTCTAACCCATCTTGGTGATATTACCCAGTTCAAGACTAAAGATACTCTGATATGAGTCCAGACTTCTTATCTGAAGTCTTGGACTCCTGCTTTGTTTTTCTGCTAATACCTAATACTTTCTAACACCATAGAAGGATTATTTTGTTTATTTTCAATTTTTTTTTCTACCTAAATGTAAGCTCTACAGGAACAGTGCTCTGTTACTACTTCTCTTCTTAGACCTTGGAATAATGCCTGTTTAGAACAGGGATTTAGAAATGGTTTTGTTTTATTTGGGGACTGCATAAGAAGAGTCGGAATCCTTTAAGAGACACAGATAGTCCAACCTAGTTTTATAAGACCAGGAATTGTATAAAATCAACCACAATACAAAGGTAATTTGTGTAATTCTTACTCATGGCTGCCACTGAGTCCATGATAAACTAAAAGTCATGAATTTTCTAAATTTTTTTTCTAAATGAGTTTATTTTTTAATATGAAGTTATTTTGAGGGAAAAGCTCCCTGAACTTTTACCAACAAAAAGTGGGTAAAATTCTTCTGCTATCTTAAAGAAACTGGTCCTCCATTTTCTTTTTACACATTCATTTTTTCATATTTAGGCATTACCGTGTGTCTAACCCACAATCACATTCTAGAATGTGAACCAAGACAGCAGATGTGTACGCATCTCACAGTGCCAAACTTTTTTTTTTAATTCTTTATTTTGTTTGGCTACTGTCATTGTATATGATATATGAAGTGGGAATTTACATACCAACTTGGGAGGGTATGTGTGGAAATGAGTAACACCCTCTCCAGTTGGTCCAGAATTCTTCTGTCTCACTATTCCTTTGAAGAAGTCTGTTCACCAGGACATAACAGTCAATGGGAACAGACCTGCCTCTGGCAGTTCAGAATTTAGCCAGTGACATTCCAGATTGATTCTCTACTGGCAGCCAAACAGAACAAAGCAACTCCAGAGGGCCAGATGTTAGAGTGGTACTAGATTTCCCATTTGTTTTTTTCTTTCCTTTCCTTTCTATAAGTATAATCACGAGTCATCCACTGAAGTCTAGAGAGAACCAGCAACTGTTTCTTGTACTCAGCAATGAAAAAGATATTATTAGACTGGCTGTTTTTGTTGTTCAGTCTCTAAGTGACTTGAGTCACCAAGTGGCCAGAGTATTGGAGCTTCAGCTTCAGCATCAGTCCTTCCAGGGAATATTCAGGGTTGATTTCCTTTAGGATTGATTGGTTTGATCTCCTTGCAGTCCAAAGGACTCTCAAGAGTCTTCTCCAGAACCACAATTTGAAGGCATTAGTTCTTCAGTACTCGGCCTTCTTTATGGTCCAACTCTTATACCTGTGGTGCATGACTGCTGGAAAAACTACGCGGGTGTGCTAAGTCGCCTCAGTCATGTCTGACTCTGCGACACGTTGGACCATAGCCCACCAAGCTCCCCTGTCCATGGGGTTCTCCAGGCAAGGATACGGGAGTGGGCTGCCATGTCCTCCTCCAGGGGATCCTCCCAACCCAGGGACTGAACCCGTATCTCGTAGATCTCCTGATTGGCAAGTGGGCTCTTTACCATGAGCACTACCTGGAAAACCACAGCTTCGGCTATATGGCCCTTTGTGAGCAAAGAACTGTCTGTGCTTTTTAACGTGCTGTCTAATTTTGTCATGGCTTTCCTTCCAAGGAGCAGGAGTCTTAATTTTCAAGGCTTAAATCATCATCAGCATTGATTTTAAGTGGTGCAAATACACTCAGAATCCAGGGGTTTAAATTACCTCTTGAATACCCTTCCCCACCCATTTACCAAAGGAAAACTAAACCAAAAAAAACTTAAATGAATAAAGAAGCAACTATACCCTTGCAGTGTTTTACTTTCTTGCTTTTAAATGCTAAGTCTACAACATTTCATGATATTTTTTTTGCACCCTTTCCTTGGAAAGCAATTATTTTTAACATTGCATATTAAGCATGATCATAAATGTACTCCACTATTGCTGTTTTAGAACCACATCTCACACTAAATACCAGAAATATCTATATGTAAATGATGATTTAAAAAGCACACCCTTAAATAATCCTCATCGGAAAACTGGAAATTAATTATCACACTATAACTAGTTAAGTGGAAATGAAATAAATAAGGGTAGGAGAATAATTGCCTCTTTAGGTTAATTCATGCCTGCAATTTACCCTGAGACTAAAAATTTCCCCTTAAAATGCTTTTTAAAGTTTTATCATACTGTGAAGTGCAACTTTTTAAACAGTAAATAGCGTACTTTAATACTCAAAACCTTTGATCATATTCTCTCGTCTACACATTTCAATAGATCCTCAGAGTCTGTTCCACCAAGCTGTATTTACTTACCAAGCTGTGATTTCTTTATCATTACTATTGAACATTATTTCAGACACTGATAATTTTGAAAAGTGTACTTCAGTCTTTAAAAACAGCCCCAACGTCCTTGGTTCACGGTTGGAATATTTTTTGGGCTCTTCCATGCAACACTTGTTCAACACACTGTGTGTGTTACTCTAATGATTTGATTTCAACTACCTTTCAAAAAAAGCAACATCCACTGGCTGTTAAAATTAGAACTATTTCTGTCAATTATAATATTGAGATAAGGAAACAGAGAGCTTTAAAGATAAAATATTTTGTGTCCAGCATTCTGCTCAGGGAGCAGTTTCTTCAGCAGGGTCATACCTCTTTTGGTGTTTGGCCAAGCCAGAGATCCATTTCCATATTACTACTTCCCAGGGTGGAGTTTTATCACATTTACTACCTCATTATATGTTTCCTTCCTAGATTATATGATTCCTAGTCCAATGTCATGTACTATTATAAATATTGAATTTGGCTTTCCAGGCTCACAAGACATGTGTTAATGTTCTATTTGCCTAAGTTAGTGGTCAGGTCTAGGAAATAAGTAGGACTTGAATACATTTCTCTATATTAGCATGTTAGGTACATTTAGATACCTTCCTTTCAATAAGACTTTCAGAAAAACAAGCAAACAAACAAAACTGTGGTATTGAAAGTGCACATGGATTTAAAATGCATTCTTATTTCAGAAAAATTTAAGTTGAAAGACATATATTTTTAAAATAAAAGAATATAGTGATTATTGTTGATAAGCCTTGATTATTTGTATAACATTGAAGGAGAGATGAACCGCTTTTTCCTTTTCTTTGTTTTTTTTACTCTATGAATTATTTCTCTCTTTCTTGCAACTGAAATTCTGTCACTCAGGAGGCTGAAAGATACTTAGAAAACAGAGTTTGGGTAGATCTCACTCTTCTCAATGTTTATATTTTGCAGAAATATTGAAAATTTTGAGATTTGTTACTGTCCCTCAGTAACACAAGGCTCAGACACTAAGAAATCATTTGTAATGAAAAAAGAAGGAAGGAAAAAGAAGGTTTTAGAAGTTGAGGCGAAGGCCATCCACCTTGGAATTTACAGACTAGAGCATACCTTGGGAAGAATATTTGTACAGCCTTTGAGATTTACGATCTACTGGTGCATTGAAAATAACTGACCACGAGAATTCACAGGAAGCTACTTGTATAGCACCCACTGGGTGAGCTCATTTTATTCAGTCCATAAATTTCATTGAAAAAAATTACAGAAAGCTGATGAAAAGCTTTGTACTCTGAAAGGAAAGCAAAACTAAATAACACAAAATTCTCCTGGAAAAACTGACGATCCCAGAAAAAGGTAATGTCATTTTTCAGAATCACCTCAACAAATGCCTTCAAGCCAGTAGCAAGTAGCAAGAAGTGGACAATGAAGACACATTCCTGTTGCTCAAAGTCAATGTTCAAGCTCAGGAAATAGCAACAGAAAACAGAAAGGAGCCTCAAGAGAAACAGGTTAATATGTTTCTTAGAGTGAATTTTGAAGTTCTTTGAAATAAATGGCATAACTCCTAGGGAAATATATATCTACCTGTGAAGATTGTACTTGTTATAATTCACTGTCACATTCATAAAGTATTCTATTACCACATGATTGATTGCTATTTGACTTTATTTCATGATAAGTGAAGGTATAAATAGAGATATGGGTACAGATGTATGTAGGAAGATAAAGCTATAGAAATTGGCCTGTAAAACCTTTCTTTGTTCTTTGATATCTCATCATATCCAAATTTCCCACATTGTATGAGTGAATAATGCCCTGGGGAAACTTTAGCTATGAATTACATATCAATCTTTTAAAACCCTGGTGATGAATGACAATGTATTGTACTCAGCACAATAAATGTTTCTAGTCCTAGCCTCAAAAAAAAAAAAAAAAAAAAATGGATTCTTCCTTACAGGTGAAAAAAAGAAAGCATAAAAAGACTAGCTCTGCATTACTTGGGTCAAAATCTCAACCTGGTGTCTGTGAAGATTCAGTTTGGAAAGATTGCTGACTCCTAGGAAGAGTGTTCTGCTTTAACCAAATTTACTGTTTTTAGGTTGCTCAGGGCTGAAAAGCAAATTTCCAGAAGCATGCTATTTCTTCATTTCTTCCTGCACTCCAGAAAGATGATCGTTTGTACTATGTCAGAGTGAAGAGAATCAGACTTCTCATCTAATTCGCCTTATCCTGGTTGCACCGAGTGCACAATATGCATTGCATTCACAGCAGCAGTGCCTAACTAATGGGAAATTTCTAATCACACCTACTGTATTTGGTCTTTCAAGTTTAGTCACTGTTAGGATAAGAACAAGCTAAAGCTGAACTACATATCCAGGAAAAAAAAGACTGTCTTTTTAAATATATTTTTTAAAAGTCATTAACATCCTCTACTCAGACATCTAGATTTATTCTAACTTAGAGAAGTTTTGATAACTTTTCTTAAAGAGGACAAGAAGGAAAAAAAATAAGGCAGGGAGAGTTCATATGAGCCTTAGAATGACTCTGTCTGCAAAACAATCTCTAAGCTTGCCAGGTGTCCCATTCTCTTGAGAGGGGGTGAGAACTAAACAGAAACTGTGGTTGGGGAGCAGAAGGGACCAACACATCAAAGGAAGCCCGGTCACGCTGATGAAAGCTCCAGGCAGGAGCGCCGGAGCAGAGCCCGGACTGTTTATGCGGAGGTGTTTTTCCCTGGAAAGCCTTGTGTGCCTCGGATGCGAATCCGTAGCCTTGGAAATAGCTGTTGGGGTTCGAGGACCATAGGGCACAGAGCTGATGTTCCCAAATGGCATATCCCTCCATTTATCCATGGCTCCACGACAATTTTGCCGTTTCCACAGACTCATTACAGAGAGCGTCTATTAGGTGAAACCATACATGACTAGCATTTTCTTAAATGGCAAAATAATCAGAACTCTGCATTCAGATGAGATTTGTCCTTCAGAGTCCTTGACTTGAAAAGATTCTAACCTTAATGATCAAGATATCTTTGCAAAAAAAAAAAAAAAAAGATGTCTTTGCAACTTCTCATACATGAAATGGACATGCAGTACTATCTTCAGGATTGAAATTATGCTAAAATTAAAAGGGTGGAGCTAAAGTGTGTTTCCTGGAGTTGTCACATATTGAAGATGCTTAAATAATCATGGTAAATAAAGCCATATATTCCAACAGACTCATGTGTGTGCATGTGTGTGTGTGTTTTCAACAAACAGACTGTCTTTTAATGAGGAAATGACAAGGATTTAGAATTGGAAGCTCTGGTGGGAAGTATTTTAGGAAGAGTAGGACCAAAGGCAAAGAGATTTCACAAAGTACTAGTCCTGGGACTATTGCCGACAAGGGTCTTGCACTAGGACATGAGGTTGGAGAAGGAGTTGCCTCCTCATTGATAAAGGAATTTTCATATAATGTTTCTCACCTGTAAAATGAAAGTATCACTTTTTCTTTCTGTCCTTTGCTAGAATTACCTCAGGTCAGTTCAGTTCAGTCGCTCAGTCGTGTCCGGCTCTTTGCAACCCCCTGGACTGCGGCACGCCAGGCCTTCCCATCTGTCATCACCAGCTCCCCGAGCTTGCTTAAATTCATAGTCATCGAGTCGGTGATGAGTTACCTGGAGAATTTAAATGAGGAGATGTATGGGTATGTGTTTTACAAAATAAGAATTACACAAATATTACATATAAATCATCAAAAATATAAGAGAAGTTCTCAATAGATTGTGGACCTATGATCCGTAAGGATCCAGCATAGGTGTGCCCAGCCTTCACGAGCATGGGGTGGCCTGGATTGGGAGTTGAAAGAACGGAGGGGCAAGGTTGCAGGAAGGGAGTGGGGAGGTGGTTTGACTGGGATGATCTTGCGGAAGAAGACCCTGAGGACCGCTGCGCCTGTTTATTTCACTGCATGTCAGTCAGCAGCTCTTGCAGCGTGGTGCAGATCTGTTCAAGAGATTTCCCTCTCAGACGCACATCAGCTTTGAAATGCTAATTTCTCTCTTCCTTCGTTTATATTGTACAAAGTAATTTCCTGTAACCTGCCACCATTTGACCCTCAGTAGGGAAGTGTGAACCCTGTGAACCAATGGATAACGTGGTTCATGAAATGCTGTAGATGCGCCATCTCTCCATTACTGATGGTATTGTCTGGACTTTGTCATCATCATTTAAATATATACCACCTAAAATAAGTAGAACTTGCTTTTTCCAGTAGGCAATGTGTATTTGACTCTGACTCTCCTTTGATCCAGCTATTGAACTGTAGACAAATTGAACCCTATATGCCTCAATTTTGTGTGTGTGAAAAATGGAGGTAATAATTTAATAATTTCTTCTCTATAGACTGCTCTAAGCATTAGTATAAATAATTGCTAAAGGTCATAGCCATTATTCAGAATAAGTTCTCCATTATTATGTATGATGGTAATCCTTATTACACTTGGTCTAGATCTACTGCAGGTGGTAATATTTTATACAAACTCTATCATCTGGACCTGGTTTATGTAGATTGTGATAATAATGAATGCAATCTCCCTAATGAAATGGCTTATCAAAGATGGTCTCAAAATTCTGTCTTATTGAAAGTGAGTTCAAGCCGGAATGAACAACTGGGAAATTGTGAAAATGACCAAAATATCTTACAAATAGGATTTCACAATGCCTTTTGTGAGCTCTTTGTGATTGGCAAGCATTTAGACTTACTGGTCTTTAAATCTCAGATGACTACTGTCCACTCACTGCTTGTGAAATGATGAGTAAAAAACTCTGAAGACGTGACAAGGAAACTGGCAAGACTGAGGGGCTTTGCCATAACTTTCTTACCTTGTTCACTATGCCTTTAAAATAAAGGTATCTTACAGAAGATAATAGAAGAGAATACGACCTGTGATTTGGGGAATGGGAAAGTTCTTTCTAAGCAACACAGGAATAGTAGAAACTCTAAAGAAAATATTTGCAAGCTTTTATGTCTGAGAGTGAAAAGTTCAAATGATAAGACTTAGATAAAAACCAAATGAGAGACTATAAGAAATTATCTGTATCTCGAAGACAGGGTTATTATACAGAATACGTTTATAGTTCCTATAGATCAATTTTTTTAAAAGAGCAAAACTGGACTACAGGTAATTCACAGAAGGAACATAAAATGATTAGTCAGTACAATTGTTGTTTAGTCGCCAGGTCCTGGGTCCGACTCTTTTGCAATCCCATGAACTGTAGCCCATCAGGCTCCTCTGTCCACGGAATTTTGATAAAAGATATTTAATAACATTGCTGACAAAAAATCAAACAAAATATCCTATACACCACTTACTAAATAGGTAAGAATTAAAAGGAATAATAGAAGCCAGTGCTGTCAAAAATGGTCTTTGCTAATTTGTTCATTAATTTCTTTCATTCATAGGCTAAAGATCTTGCATTTTCTAAGGTAGAGAAATAAAGAAAGAAATGGGGCCATGTTAGAATTTATGAATTGTATTTTTTTTCAAATAATGTCTTACTGGAGATTTTTTTGTAAGTGTCACTAAGATATTAGTTCACAATACTCTGAAGTCATAGACTAAGCAGAGAGATGATGGAAGTTATTGGAAAGAATATTTCTAATCAAAACAAAGAATAACACCCTTTTAAAACAATCAGTTAAAAATATTTCATCATTTTTGAAATAAACAAAAAACCGTCACTATAGAAATATTTTTTAAAAAGACTATTTCCATTTCAGCATCCAAAAATAATGTCAACTCTTTACAAGTTTCATATTTTAAAATGCACTTGTATCTCTAAATAAATGAAACTAATTTGTTTAATTAGTTTAAACCATGCTTTACAATCTTTCTTTTATTGAACAATTCATTGTGTAAGTTTTATGTGTCAATAAATATAGGTTTTCATAATTTTAATGACTGTTCAAGATCCCCTTCTATGAAAATAGCCCACATTATTTATCTAAACTTTTATCGGTGGGTATTTGAACTAATTTCTAAAGAGCAGCTCTTTAAAAATTAGACATAACAGACTTCCAAGGAACTGAGCATTCCATTAATGAAAGATATTCAAAAGAGAAAGATGGAATTACTGGCTAGATAACAGTATGACTTGATCAGCTCTCAGAGTCCTTTAGAGATCAAGAGGCTGTTACACTAGGTGCATATAAGTTAAATAAGCAGGGTGACAATATACAGCTTTGACGTGCTCCTTTTCCTATTTAGAACCAGTCTGTTGTTCCATGTCCAGTTCTAACTGTTGCTTCCTGACCTGCATACAAGTTTCTCAATAGGCAGGTCAGGTGGTCTGGTACTTCCATCTCTTGAAGAATTTTCCATAGTTTGTTGTGATCCACACAGTCAAAGGCTTCGGCATAGTCAATAAAGCAGATGTTTTTCTGCAACTCTCTTGCTTTTTCAATGATCCAGCGGATA
Source organism: Muntiacus reevesi (assembly GCF_963930625.1). Taxonomy (NCBI): domain Eukaryota; kingdom Metazoa; phylum Chordata; class Mammalia; order Artiodactyla; family Cervidae; genus Muntiacus; species Muntiacus reevesi. Next base: position 92,802,895 of record NC_089255.1, on the reverse strand, counting down.
TTGGCAATTTGATCTCTGGATCCTCTGCCTTTTCTAAAACCAGCTTTAACATCTGGTAGTTCACGGCTCACATATTGCTGAAGCCTGGCTTGGAGAATTTTAAGAGTTACTTTACTAGCATGTGAGATGAAAGCAATTGTGCGACAGTTTGAATATTCTTTGGCATTGCCTTTCTTAGGGATTGGAATGAAAACTGACCTTTTCCAGTCCTGTGGCCACTGCTGAGTTTTCCAAATTTGCTGGCATATTGAGTGCAGCACTTTCACAGCATCATCTTTCAGGATTTGAAATAACTCAACTGGAATTCCATCACCTCCACTAGCTTTGTTCATAGTGATGCTCCTAAGACTCACTTGACTTCACATTCCAGGATGTATGGCTCTAGGTGAGTGATCACACCATCATGATTATCTGGGTCGTGAAGATCTTTTTTGTACAATTCTTCTGTGTATTCTTGCCACTGCTTCTTAATATCTTCTGCTTCTGTTAGGTCCCTACCATTTCTGTCCTTTATTGAGCCCATCTTTGCATAAAATATTCCTTTGGTATCTCTAATTCTCCTGAGGAGATGTCTAGTCTTTTCCATTCTATTGTTTTCCTCTATTTCTTTGCATTGATCACTGAAGAAGGCTTTCTTATCTCTCCTTGCTATTCTATAAATAGAAAATGGAGTACATCAAGGCTGTATATTGTGACCCTGCTTATTTAACTTATGCAGAGTACATCATGAGAAATGCTGGGCTGATGGAAGCACAAACTGGAATCAAGATTACTGGGAGAAATATCAATAACTTCAGATATGCAGATGACACCACTTTTATGGCAGAAAGTGAAGATCTAAAGAGCCTCTTGATGAAACTGAAAGAGGAGAGTGAAAAAGTTGGCGTAAAGCTCAACATTCAGAAAACTAAGATCATGGCATCTGGGCCCATCACTCCATGGCAAATAGATGGGGAAACAGTGGAAACAGTGGCTGACTTTATTTTAGGGGGCTCCAAAATCACTGCAGATGATGATTGCAGCCATGAAATTAAAAGACGCTTACTACTTGGAAGAAAAGTTATGACCAACCTAGACAACATATTAAAAAGCAGAGACATTACTTTGCCAAAAAAAGGCCCACCTAGTCAAGGCTATGGTTTTTCCAGTGGTCATGTATGGATGTGAGAGTTGGACTACAAAGAAAGCTGAGCACCAAAAAATTGATGCTTTTGAATCACGTTGTTGGAGAAGACTCTTGAGAGTCCCTTGGACTGCAAGGAGATCCAACCAGTCCATCCTAAAGGAGATCAATCCTGGGTGTTCACTGGAAGGAGTGATGTTGAAGCTGAAACTCCAATACGTTAGCCACCTGACGCAAAGAGCTGACTCATTTGAAAAGTCCCTGATGCTGGGAAAGATTGAGGGCAGGAGGAGAAGGGGATGACAGAGGATGAGATGGTTGGATGGCATCACCGCCTCAACGGACATGGGTTTGGGTGGACTCTGGGAGTTGGTGGTGGACAGGGAGGCCTGGTGTGCTGTGGTTCATGGGGTCGCAAAGTGTCCGCCACGACTGAGCGACTGAACTGAGCTGATCCTAGGTGCACTGGGTTGAAATAGTGTCTCCAGCTCCCTCTCCCCAAAATTCACATCCTTCCCAGAACCTCAGGACGTGATTGCATTGGGAAATAGAGTCTTTGCAGATGTAATTAGCTAAGATGTGGTCATACGGAGCAGGATGGACCCTTGGTGTCATATGACGTGTGTCCTCATAAGAAGAGAAGACGAAGAGACACAGACACGGCAGGGGTTAACGCCACGTGAGGAAGGAGACCGAGGTCAGAGCCACCCATCTGTATGCCAGCGCAAACCAAGGATTGCTAACAGCGTCAGAAGTGAAGAGGGAGGCCACGAGATTCCCCTGGAGCTCCAGGGGTTAGGACTCCACACTCCCACCGCTGCAGGGGGCGCAGGTCCCACCTCCTGGTCCAGAACTCCCACAGCTCATGGGGCATCGCCAGATAGAAAAAGGGAGGCAGGCACGGAGCTGATTCTTCCCTGAAGACTTTGGAGAAAGGGTGGCCCTCCGACACCTTGATTTCCATCCCCCAGAACGGTGAGAGAATACATTTCTGTGTCTTAACCCTCACGGTTTGTAGCAATCCGTTAGGGCAGGTTTAGGAGACTAGTACACGAGGTAGGTTTTGGTAGACAGGCTATGAAATGGGTGTGGACAGATCCCCACCAGAGCCTTGTGGCCGAGGAATCCATAAGCAGCTGAGGGAAGCGGCTGGATAGAACTCCAGGCAGAAAGAGGTGAACACGGCTTTCGCTGTGAAGCGCTTGCTGGTGGCCGCTGGGAGTCTGCCGCAGAGCGGCTCCCAGAGCGTGGGCTCTGAGGTGGGCGCCATGATCAGTCTCTTCCCGTGTGTCCTTGACTTGACGCATCTTGAGGAGAAATCCATAACCCTTTCCTCAGGCAGCGCGCTGAATTGCACACCACGCCAGGGAAAAAGGAAAGAAAAAGTAGGCTCTGGGCCAAACTTGGGCACAATTACATTTTTCCTTCACTTTAAATAAGTTAGGTGGGACCCTTTTCCAGGCATCATGTCAGTCTCTAGCGTTTTGGAACCGCTTGCCATAGAGTACGGCCACAGGCAAGAGGCCACGCTGCTCGATACGAGGAGGCCCGGAAAATCAGGTTGGGCCGATCAGATGGACTCTTCCGAGGAACTGAGACTGACTGAGACCGAGACGCATGCAGAGCCACATGAAGTCCACTAGCTCTGCCTCTCAAGTTCAGGTTATGGCCTTGACGCTTCTCTAGGTCCAATTTAGTTGATCTCCCTCAGATTCTATAGACTCCATTTCTACCCTCTCATAAACATCATTTTTCACTGAAGCTGCCCTGAATTGGTCTATCAATCTGCTACTATTATATGATAAACAGCTACACTGTCTCTGGAACAAGCAGCAATCAGCATTTGTCTACCCTGAGAGTGTGCAGGTTGGCCAGGAGTGCGCTAAGCTGGTTTGGGCTTGGCTGGGTGTACCTCATGTTTCCTCCTGTTCTTGGCCTCCTTCTGGCATCAACAGGCTAGCCGAGACATGTTTCTCTCATGGAAGGAGAAGGAGTCAAGAGAACAAATGAAATAAGGAAGACTCCCTGAGGTTCTGATACCATGAAGGGCCTTGTGGTGCTCCTGGGGGTACAAGGCCTTTACCTCCCCCATTTTTTTGATAGCAGGAAACAGCCCTCTTTCAGCTTCCATGACATTTCCTGAGTCCCAGTGGATGGATTGAAGAGACTGTTAATTAGAGAAGGCAGAGGATGTGAGGCCAGGGAGAAACAGTCAAGGGCAGCCTTGGGGCAAAGTCCTGTTCCGCCATCAAGGGACACACACAGTAATATCTTTGAACTGTTTTGCAGACACTGAGACCCCCTCCAGTTGGGAGAAGTCCTTGATGGTATGCCACCCACAAGCATGTAGACCCCAGAGCAGTTGGACCTGGAGACTGATGATGCTGACTCTGACTTACCTCATCATCAACCCATCAGAAGGATGTCCACAAGCTGATCACTGCCTCTTTGAACAATTACTATAAAGCCTCTCTCTGTCTTTCCCAAGTGGGACTCATGGTTTTGAGGACATTAGCCCACTGTGGCCCCATTTGTCTGGCAAAGTACAAAAGTACCCTTTTCTACTTCATCAAAACTCAATCTCTGAGATTTGATTCGGTACTGGTGTACAGAGAAACTGAACTTTTGGCATTAGTTTATGCTGTGAGCTGACATATTAGTACTTCCCCAGGTTTTGGCAAAGCAAGCCCCATGGGTCAATGAAGAAAGTCGATCCTATCTACAGCAACAAAACACTCCTCACAGGGTAATACAGCAAAGGGCAGAGATACAGAGAGGAAGGAAGAATTGGGTTGACTTCTTGTTATTGCAACTAAAGAGGTTCCTAACTAATAAGGACTCAGGTTCAGTTCAGTTCAGTTGCTCAGTTGTGTCTGACTCTTTTCGACCCCATGGACCACAGCACACCAGGCCTCCCTGTCCATCACCAACTCCCGGAGTTTACTCAAACCCATGTCCATTGAGTTGGTGATGCCATCCAACCATCTTATCCTCTGTCATCCCCTTCTCCTCCTGCCTTCAATCTCTCCCAGCATCAGGGTCTTTTCAAATGAGTCGGCCCTTCACATCAGGTGGCCAAAGTATTGGAGTTATATCTTCAACATCAGTCCTTCCAATGAATACAGAGGGCTGATCTCCTTTAGGATGGACTGGTTGGATCTCCTTGCAGTCCAAGGGACTCTCAAGAGTCTTCTCCAATACCACAGTTCAAAAGCATTAATTCTTCGGTGCTCAGCTTTCTTTGTAGTCCAACTCTCACATCCATACATGACCACTGGACAAACCATAGCCTTGACTAGATGGACCTTTGTTGGCAAAGGACTCAGGTTACTTGCTATCATAAGTTAAATGTCATTTATAATTTCATCTCTCCAATATTTAAAGACATCTTGAAAAATAAAAACTCCCCAAACAAACCTTTTTTATCCTACCATGATGTCCAGGATGGGTGATGGCTTGCCTTCCTCTCTTCCCTGCTAGAGTGAAATGAATCTTGCCTTTCTTCAAAGTGTTTATTTTTCATAAAAGAAAAAAAAAGGAAAGTCTGTCCTGCTGGTTACTCTTAGTTCTTCCCACCATTTAGCATTTCAAACATTTGGAGTTGGTTTTACTGCAAGGGGAAAAAAGAAGTTGAAAAATGTTAACTGGCAATGTTCTAACGTATTGTAAAACAAACAAAGCCGAGGCCCTGGCCACCCATGCTGGGATCGCCGCCTGGGCCTATGTCAAAACCCTCTCGCAGGGACTGTAGGTACTTCTCCGAAAAACCCAAGCGGGGAACAGCAAAGATGCCTCGTGCTGATATCTGGGATTTAGCCACTATCACACTGTCCTCTCAGTCTCTTCCAGGACCTATACTAGCTTTAACCTTAGGGTGCTTATTATTATGACTTTTTTACTCAAAATCAAATGTTCATGGAAAAGACTAAGAGCTTGTGTTTAACAATCAGCTAGCCTTTTGTTTACATTTTGGCTCTGCCGCTTTCTGGCTGTGTAGCTTTAGATAACTTCCCTGTAACTTCAGTTTCCTGAGGAGCGGGGGAAGATTATCATAACCCCTTCATACAGTTGTTGTGAAATCAAGAAAGTGATGCTCGCCAAACTTCTGCACTTAGCAAACCCTCAAAATATGGATTTCGTGGGAGGAGATGTTACACAGTTGTTAGTTTCCGCTGACCACAATGAAGGCTTCTGTCTTACCGCCTTTTCATGTTGCTCAAGGCCTAAGGCGGGCCCTGCTCCAGGCCTTTTTCTTCCTGCTGGCATCCAGGGGAAGGAGCAGGGCTTGACTTGGATGTTGGCATTCCTCTGGCAGACAAAAAAAAAAAAAAGAGAAAGAAAGAAAGAAAGAAAGATGGTGGAACCATACATAACCCTTAAAACCTGTGCTCATGTTACATTGCCCACAGCTAGCCACGTTGCCAGACCTGCCTCCAGGTAAATGAGCACACAAAAGTTCCCAAGGGGACAGATCCAGTTTAGAGGGATCGGATGTGGATGTTTTTACAAATATGCTCCATATTCTTGCAGGTTTGCCTATTTGATGAGAGAAGAGGGGAGAGGACTGTACAGGCACAGGGCTTTAGGAGTCATTGACACACGAAAAGAGACTCAACATCAGTTAATATTAGAAAAAGGCTAATCAAACTACAGTGAAGTATCACCCCACATCATTCAGAATAACCATTACCAAAAAAATCTGCAAACGATAATTGCTGGGGAGGGTGTGGAGAAAAGGTAAGCCTCTTGCACTGTTGGTGACAGTGTGAACTCATATAGTCACTACAGAGAATAGTGTGGAGACTTCTGATAAAACTAAAAATAGAGGTGCCATATCTATGGATGTGAGAGTTGGACCGTAAAAAAGGCTGAACACTGAAGAATTGATGCTTTTCAGCTGTAGTATTGGAGAAGGTTCTTGATCAAACCAATCAATCCTGAATATGCATTAGAAGGACTGATGCTGAAGCTGAAGCTCCAGTTCTTTTGGCCACCTGATACGAAGAGTTGACTCATTGGAAAAGACCCTGATGCTGGGAAATATTGAAAACAGGAAGAGAAGGGGATGACAGAGGATTAGATGGTTGGATGGTATCACTGACTCAATGGACATGAGTTTGAGCAAGCTTTGGAAGATGATAAAGGACAGGGAAGCCTGGCGTGCTGCAGTCCATGGGGTCACAAAGAGTCGGACATGACTGAGTGCCTGAAAAACAGCCTGAAAATGCTTGATCCATGAATCCCACTCTTGAGCAAATACCTAGAGAAAGCAATAATTCCAAAAGATACATGAACTCCAAAGTTTAGTGCAGCACCATTAATGTTTATAATAGCCAGTACAGGGAAGCAGCCTAGATGTCTATCAACAGAAGAATAAATTAAAAAAAGATGTGGTAATGTATGCAATGGAATATCATTCAGCTACAAAAAGAAAAGGAATTGTGCCATTCGCAGAGAGTGGATGAACCTAGAGACTGTCAAACAGAGTGAAACAATGTGTATATTAATGTATAAACATGGAATCTAGAAGAATGGTACAAGACAAACCTATTTGCAAAGCAGAAACAGAGACACACGTATAGAGAACAAATGTTGGACACCAAGGGGGGAAAATGAGTGTAGGATGAATTGAAAGATTAGGATTGACATATACACACTATTATGTATAAAATGGATAACTAATTAGAACCTACTTTATAGCACACGGAACTCAAGTCAATGCTCCGTCATGACCTAAATGGGAAAGTAATCCAAAAATGAGGGGATACATGCATGCATATAGCTGATTCACTTTGCTTTGCAACAGGAAATAACACCATATTGTAAAGCAACTCTACTCCAATAAAAGCTATTTTAATTACCTAATGAAAATAGGGCTTCCCTGGTGGCTCAGAGGATAAAGTGTCTGCCTGCAATGCAGGAGACCTGAGTTTGATCCATGGGGTTGCAGAGAGTTGGACACGACTGAGCAACTGAACTGAACTGAACTGAACTGGGTTCGATCCCCAGGTCGAGAAGATCCACTGGAGAAGGAAATAGCAACCCACTCCAGTACTCTTGCCTGGAAAATTTCAAGGATGGAGGAGCCTGGTAGGCTACAGTCCATGGGATCACAGAGTCACACATGACTGAGCAACTCAAGGAAAATAGGTATTTCATGAGTTGTAGCGGTAGGACCCTAATCCCAAAGGAGCAGTGTCCTTGTAAGAAGAAGCAACATCAGGGTGCCCTCTCTCTCTCTGTCTCCCTGCATCTCAACATGTGCACATATCCAAGGTCATGTGAAGACCCAGAAGACAGCCATCTCCAAACCAGAAAGGTCTTACCAGAAACCAACCCTGTTGCTACCTTAATCCTGGACCTCTAGTCCTCAGAACCATAAGAAGATAAATTTCTATTGTTAAAGTCACCTAGCCTCTGGTATTTTTGTTACGGCAGCCCTAGATGGCTGATACACCAAGCTTTCATTTCTTTGCTCTTCTGACTGATCCTAAAACTTCTATTGTGCTACACATGCCACTTTACACATGGTCGGCACCCAAGACATATTTGTCATTTGATCTTTTGACACTTATTTCACCTTCCACAGGACTCATTAAATGCACCTTTGAGCAGGAAGGTCAAGACAAGAAAATCTAACTTTGGAAAAACTTACACAAGAAAGGGGAAAAGCCACATTTGAAGAGCTGTTACCTTGTGGTTTTAAAACCACCTTCAAAGTCTGAGAGATAAAGAAATGGCATGCTAACAATGGATGAGCATTTTAAAGATATTAGAAATGACCCCCATGCTCCACCTGCAAGGTGAAAGAGAGAGTTGCTCATGTGGCTGCAGGTTGCTTTTCTGCAGGTGACAAGAGTTTCCATCCTTCCCTTATTCAGTCTAGGGAGCTGATATGGAGCAGCTATGCCCCTGGTTTGTGAGAGCCCAGGTTTAGGGGACCCCCTGCCCTGCAGCAAATACTACATACCTAGAGACCCTGAGTGTTCCGGAAGACCAATAACTGGCCACCCTGGTATTTACATGCCTTCAGTCTCTGCTATCACTTTACTCAGTGAGGATGAAGCAGACCAAATTATTATTACAGTAGTCCCTCTATAACCATGGATTTTGCATCCATGGATTTAAACAACAATGGATGGGAAAAGGCAGGGGAAAAATTTTCAGAGAGTTCCAAGCAGCAAAACTTGAATTTGTTGCATTCAGGCAATGATTTACATGACATTTGCATTTTATTTACAACTATTTACATTTCATTTACATTATATTAGGCATGGTGAGTAATCTAGAGATGATTTAAAGTATAAGGAGTTTGCACATAGGTTATATGCAAACACTATTACATTTTATAAAAGGGACTTGGTTGTGTTTGGATTTTGATATCTGTGGGGTCCTAGATTAATCCCACATGGACACTTTCAGACTAATATTTTTTTATGGATAAAGGGAAAATTCCTAGAATGTAATATGTTTAGCTAATGGTTGTATATAACAGGTTTTATCAGTAATCAGTAGGATTCCCAGGTGGCTCAGAAAGAGCCCGCCTGCTAATGCAGGAACCACAGCTAACGTGGGTTCGATCCCTGAGTCCGGAAGATCCCCCAGAGGAGGAAATGGCAAGCCACTCCAGTGTTCTTGTCTAGAAAATTCCATGGACAGAGGAGCCCAGTGGGCTAAAGTCATAGGATTGTAAAAAGGTGAACCTTATTGAGCATGCATCAGTGATCAGTATTTTCCTTTTTCTTTCATTTCTGCCTGACTTACCAGATTGCTGTTGGTAAGAAAGGTAAATAGCTGTGGCTTGAACTATGATATTGTGACTCCATTCTAGATGTGCAGTGGTATCTAGAAAAATGGATATGAAACCTGGCTCCTTCCTCTGGAATTTATTGTTGTCCTTTTCTTATTCTTTCCTCTGTGTGTGCATGTATGTGTGACTCCCCAGAGTCTAACGAGCTCATGTCACCAAGGTAGGCATGTGATGTTTTCATTCTGCAACGCTGCCAGCTCAGCTCCTCTCTCTGGAGCCTCTCATTTAGAAGTTTTAATAAGTTACTTCAATTACTTTGTCAGGCTTAAGTCGGCAGCAAATAGGATTTTTTTTTTTTTCCTTCTAAGGTGAGATTACATTTAAATGATAATAATAAGTGCCAAAGTGATGTGAATGCATGCACCAAAAGGGGTGATGCCCTTCCTAGCTGACTGGGTTTCCACTGGGTGCTTGTCATGACTTATCAGCAGTAATCCTGTGTGGAGCCTGCAAAGAGACTCCCAGGTTGATAAGAGGGCGCCCGTAAACAGTCCGGGGTCATGAGGCTGCCCAACACGTGTCTTTGGGGCGGCTTCCCTCTCCTAGCTACTTCTGTGATTTAACTCATGCTCGTCTTGTTTCAGTAAATGCTCTGGCGTGCATGCTCAGCGCTCCGTCTTGTCCTACTCTTTACGGCCCTATGGGCTGTAGCCCGCCAGGCTCCTCTGTCCATGGGATTCTCCAGGAAGAAGACTGGAGTGGGTGGCCATTTCCTCCTCCAGGGGATCTTTCTGACCCAGGGATCAAAACTGTAGCTCCTGCATCTCCTGGATAGGCAGGCAGATTCTTTACCACTGCTGAGTCTTGTTGACTTTCTCCCTTTATTCGCTTTGTAACCTCCCTTGTTTCACTGTTTAAAGAATCTTACCTTTGTGAGGCCACTTTAAAGATGCTGCAGTTCCTCTCCCTAAAAATAGAATGTCTGTTTTATATAAAATCCCTTTCCACATAGCCTCACCCACATTTGCTTGTTTTCTTTAGGAAAGGCCAGATCTTAAAATAATTAGCCTAGGGTGAGGGGAAAGGAAGGGACAAGAATGTCAGGATTACTCTGCAGGGAAAAAAAAAAATAGCAATTTGATGTTAACGTGTCATGTTTTAAAACTATAAAATGAGCTTAGAGACAAGAACACTATATATATGATTTATCCCAGTCTTATGTGACTGCTATCTGTACATGCACATACGTTTTTAAAGTTCTGCAGTTATTTTGTGTAGGTACACAAACTGAGACAGAACTCTAGATGTCTGAAAGGCTTAAGGCGGAGCATCAGCTGTGAATAAAAATTTCTCCATTCCTGAGTTGCAAAGGAATAGTTTTAACTGCCTCTTGAGTCTGCTGCCTTTCGAAGAATTCTAAGTGCATTTATTATTTTATATGGTAAGGTACTGACCTTTTTATTTCCAAATAAACATATTCCATTTCTATCTTTGTGAGTTTTGAAGTGGTAGTTTATCCTTCTTAGTGAGTTCTAAAATTTCTTACATGAGTCTTTATCTTGAAGGAAGATCTTAGAAAGCCTTTTCAAATTAGACATCTAGAACGCCTGGAGATGCAGGTTATGACTCCTGAAAAGAGAGAAGGGCATACAGCAATGGATGAGGAGACTGAGGGCTTCCTAGGTGATGTCATGGTAAAGGATACGCCTACCAATGCAGGAGATGCAGGTTCGATCCCTGGGTCAGGAAGATCCCCTGGATGAGGGCATGGCAACCCACTCCCGCATTCTTGCCTGGAGAATCCCATGGAAAGAGGAGCCTGGCAGGCTAAGCTCCACAGGGTCCCCAGGGTCACTAAGAGACCGACACAACTGAGCAAGCAATGTTGAAAGATAGGTACTTCATCTTCTTTACTTTTGAATATAAAAGTCTTTTACTTTTACAAAGCTCATATGTCTATGTAGTTTTAGCAAAGTCAAAGGAAACAAATTTCTGTCGGTCTAATTTGCAAGACAAAATACTAGGATTAATACTTTGAAGTCACCTTTAAATTCCAACTTGAAACAGACTGACTGTCTCTCATTCACAGTTGTTCAGTGGCTGCAAACTTCTTTGCAGTCAATGCATTCACATTTTGTACCTTCAAGGAAACAGCCCTTTGTGAAATTAATTGAAACCTCATGGTGAAAATCATCAAAGTTCAGGTTATCTTCGGGTGTAATTTGAGGCTATGCTATTCGAGTTCAGCAAACAAGATGAATCAGTCCAGACTGGGAGTGTTTGCTCTCATCTTACTCATTCATAAATAAACTCTAGTCTTACAGCTAACATATTCAATACTGGTTTTATGGGATATTGGATTAATGATGAGCAGGCATTAAAACTTGTTTGTTTTTCAATGTCACTTCAGATGATCCAGTAAGTTTCAAGACCTCATTTGGAACAAGTAAGCGCATTTATCCTATAAAATTACATAACCTCAGGAGGCATTTCTTTTCAAAGACTAGTGGTATGTCTCAGCCAGACCACCATATATATATATTTTTAAATCCTTTTGCATTTGAATTTCTGTGGTTTTGCTCTCAGCACCAAATGAAAACCAGAAACTTTAGAGTCTGTTCCAAGTCTTCAATGCTTGCTGGCCAGGTTGACCAGGAAACAGAATCAGAGCCAGAAATGGGTGTGTGGAAGGTCTATTGGAGACTGCTCTGAGGAAGAGTGCCTGTGGAAGGCAGAAGGCAGGCATGTCTGGATAGAAGGAGCTTTAAGAATTAAGACAAGGAGTCTGTGTCCTTGTATACCCACTGAGATCTTCAGCCATTGGAAATAAGCTGATTCCAAGGTCCCCTTTGGGTTGAGAAAATTCCTAGAGAAAGAAGAAGGATTCAACTGATGTGTTGTCAGCAGCTTAGGGAATAAATGACCCAGTCCTAAAGCATAATCTAAATAGTACATCCCATCATCTATTCCATTCTTCTTCCAAAAAGGTTGAAATTTCCTGAGATACTAGATCTTCAATTTTGAAAAACCTAGCTTTAAAATTGACTTCAGGGCAACTCAAGGAAAAGGGAAATTTTTGGAAGATATTAAATTCTATTTTCACATTTTAGAAATAATGCATCCATGCAAAAGCAAAAATCGTTGTTCTATAGAACTAGGGTTTGAGGGTAAGACAAACCTAGCCTAAAAATTATACAGCTTGGAATCCTTAAAATGCAGCAAAGTCAGATTTAAATCAGTATATTGGAGGCCTTCCCTAAATGCCTCCTCTCAGTTGACACAAATACAGGAAAACTACATTAGGTTTAAGAAAAAAGACAGAAATAGAAGACACCAAGACAGAGGAAGAAGAGAAAATGTAAGTGGGAAATGTTATCTGAAGAGCTCTCAAAGAGCAAAAGAGGCAAAAACAGTGATGGTGACGATACTAAGGATAAGGATAATGGTGGTGACAGGGGCGTGGTAATGATTGCATGCCACGTGCAGGGCAATGGGAGGTCACCGCAAGTGTATGGCTTAAGATTTGCCCAATATCTGAAGCTCTTCAACTTTGAATACGCTAAGAATATGCTAAGGATGCTGAGGTTATTCAGGTGTTTAATTTCTATAGGACTTCCATTTCCTTTCTTCCTTCCTCTTCATTTCTGTTTTATTTTATTTTTTTTTAATTTTATTTCCACTTCTATTCTTCTCATTCCTTCTCACAAGGTTTACTTTGCTTTTGTAACCTTCAGTCTACCCAAATCCAGAAATAAGGGAAACCAGACCATTTCAGGGTGATTAATCCTGTAATTAATCATGGAGAAGGCAATGGCAACCCACTCCAGGACTCTTGCCTGGAAAATCCCATGGGTAGAGGAGCCAGGTAGGCTGTAGTCCATGGGGTCGAGAAGAGTCAGACACGACTGAATGACTTCACTTTCACTTTTCACTTTCATGCATTGGAGAAGGAAATGGCACCCCACTCCAGTGTTCTTGCCTGGAGAATCCCAGGGACGGCGGAGCCTGGTGGGCTGCCATCTATGGGGTCGTACAAAGTCAGACACGACTGAAGCAACTTAGCAGCGATGCTGCAGTGGGACTGCATACACTGGGATTGAATGAAGAATCACAGGAAAATATTTTTTAGCAATCACAATTAGTCTCCAAAGCCTTAGAATCTGCTAATGAATATTAGAGTATTTGAGCCAAATAGGAGGTAAGACATAATTTAATTTAATTCTATCATTTTCAGATGAAGAAACTAAAACCCAGAGGGTTTATGTAAATCAGCCAAGGTTGAGGAGATGAATAGTAATGAGGATAATTGGGCAGATGAGATACAGTGATGGTCCTCTAGTGGAGTCCCTAGACCAGGGCTTACACCTGTTACTGGCTTTGTGATTTGGGCAGTTTTCAGATAGTGTGTGTTCCTCCCTCGGGAGTGAAGACTATATTACTGCCTAATTCATAGAGTTGCTGTGAAAGTTAGCTGACAGTGCAGTGAAAACACAATGCAAGGCACATGGCGAGCACACAGCCAGTGTCTCTGATCCTCAGTTTACCCAGTATCCGCTTTTCAATTCTGGTATCCATCCAAGTACAGCAAACATGTTCTGACCCTTTTCTAATCACTTTTATAAGTAAAAAAACAACCTATTAATTATCTTACTCTCCCAGAGCTTTTTAAGTAACTTTCTCCTCCATCATATAAAAGAGAGCAACTCCTGCAGCTCAATTCCAGAAAAATAAATGACCCAATCAAAAAATGGGCCAAAGAACTAAACAGACATTTCTCCAAAGAAGACATACAGATGGCTAACAAACACACGAAAAGATGCTCAACATCACTCATTATTAGAGAAATGCAAATCAAAACCACAATGAGATACCATTACACGCCAGTCAGGATGGCTGCTATCCAAAAGTCTACAAGCAATAAATGCTGGAGAGGGTGTGGAGAAAAGGGAACCCTCTTACACTGTTGGTGGGAATGCAAACTAGTACAGCCACTATGGAAAACAGTGTGGAGATTTCTTAAAAAACTGGAAATAGAACTGCCATATGACCCAGCAATACCACTTCTGGGCATACACACCGAGGAAACCAGATCTGAAAGAGACACGTGCACCCCAATGTTCATCGCAGCACTGTTTATAATACCCAGGACATGGAAGCAACCTAGATGCCCATCAGCAGACGAATGGATAAGGAAGCTGTGGTACATATACACCATGGAATATTACTCAGCCGTTAAAAAGAATTCATTTGAATCAGTTCTAATGAGATGGACGAAACTGGAGCCCATTATACAGAGTGAAGTAAGCCAGAAAGATAAAGAACATTACAGCATACTAACACATATATACGGAATTTAGAAAGATGGTAGCGATAACCCTATATGCAAAATAGAAAGAGACACAGAAGTACAGAACAGACTTTTGAACTCCGTGGGAGAAGGTGAGGGTGGGATGTTTCAAAAGAACAGCATGTATATTATCTATGGTGAATCAGATCACTAGCCCAGGTGGGATGCATGAGACGAGTGCTCGGGCCTGGTGCACTGGGAGGACCCAGAGGAGTCGGGTGGAGAGGGAGGTGGGAGGGGGGATCGGGATGGGGAATACGTGTAACTCAATGGCTGATTCGTGTCAATGTATGACAAAACCCACTGAAATGTTGTGAAGTAATTGGCCTCCAACTAATAAAATAAAATTAAAAAAAAAAAAAAAAAAAAAAAGTATGTGTTGGTGACTAACACTTTTCTTCTCACATTGGTAACTTGCACATTGGTCTATGAATCTTCCCAACTTAAAGTGCTTGTTGCGATATGCCCCTGCTGATAAAAGTTTCATAGGTGACCCTACCACATATAAGTAACATTCACACTCTCTAGGTTAGCATTCAGGGTGTTACAATCTGGCTCAGCCTGTCTTTCCAATCCTATTATTCATTTGCCCTACCTTCTTTCATTAAATGAATGATTGATAACATGCCATATGGCCAGGCACCAAAGATACATAGATAAACAGTCTGTTCTAGAATTTTCAAACTAGTGGGTGATCTAATCTTACCCAGAACCATATGACCATTGCCAACTCACCTAATCTAAATTCTGTGACCTCCTCTGCTTGGAATGCCTTACTTTCAAATATTCATGACTAAATATTGTAATCTTGTCCATATTGCCTCTTCCAATTAGAACAGCATGATCCCCCCCAACTAGCAAACTCTCTTTTTACCTTGCATATAGTATTGATAAATTTCTTTAATTATATATAATTATTATATATATAATTTAATATATCAATATTAATATCAAATTTTCATTGATATTTACATATTATTTAATGCTTTAAGAAAGCCTTTTTATTTTAATAAAAATTATGAGAATAGACTTAAAAATAACAAGAAAAGATCACATTTATGTGACTTAATTTAAACCCAATACTAAAAATGGAATTTAGAGAAAAATGTGCAAACAAATGCATAAACATGAATTTGGATGCCATATCTAGACTTAAGGTGAGTGGGCGTATTTTGTCTTTATAAGGATCTTAATTATTTTGAAGTTATTTTCATTATGTCATTTCAAATATATATATATGTTTATTCTTCAACAACTTTCTGACACTGTACCTCTTCCACCTTGTATAGTTCCTGTAAACCCCTTAAGAGGCTTCTAGCAACTAAGCAGGAAAAACGTCTGAGTTGCTTAAGTCTTTATTGTTTTTCTTTTCTTATCACTGCTCAAGAATCCAGTAAGTACTTTTGCTTATCTTTAAAGCCAGAGACTTGTTGGTACCACTACAGAACTGCAAAGGCAAACACTATCACGTACTAGTCAAAGCTTTTTCATCTTAAACACAGCAAGGAAATTGTAAAGGGAAGCCATTAAAAATCAAACCCTTCCTTTTAAGGGGTTTCTTGAGAGTGGGGGGAAAGAAAAGCAACTTTATAGAGCTTATAATTAGACTGGCTGATTACATAAAAGGCAACAGGATTTTTATACTTTAGACATGGTTGGGTTAGATTTTAAATGCCCCCAATGTCCAACTTCACTGAAGGAAATTAGAAAAAAACAAATGAGTTGGCTTACATTCCAAGAACTGTCTGGATTTGTGCAGAGAGAAGACTTGGCCATTTTTTAAGGCCATGTGGTAATAACATTAAAGCATGCAATGGCAGAGACTGGGAGAGAAAGAAAACATTTGGGGTATGATGAGAGCAAACCTTGCGGCCTGCTGTGGACAGGCCTGGGCCAAAAGGTCAAAGGCTCCTCCAGGATTGTTTGACCTTTGAAGAGTCAATAAACTCCTCAGAACAAAGGGCATATACACATATAAGTCTTACTATCACATTTTCCAATTCCTGACTTACTATAGCTCAAAACCTTGTGAAGATTAAGACTATCCAGTGGGCAAGTCCTTCTCGGAATTTCTGACACCTAAAAGAAGGAAGATTATTTATTGCCGGAGCTTTCAACGTCGTGTGAAGAGTGTCTGGCTGGATTGAAGGAACTTCATAAAGACATCTACAGAAGGATCTTTCTCAGTCCATCTTTGTATGAGGTGAATCTCCTACATGTGTATTTTTTGACCCTTTTGGAGAAGTATGGTTCAATACAGCTACTGTGTAGGTTGATATTTTTGATGCAATAATGAAGTGATTGAACTAAGAGAATCAGGTGGCATTATTTGAACATTCTTTTTTTCTTTTTTCCCTCTCCAATGCCATGAGAGAGCTCTATCCATTTTTAGAGATGGTAGAATTGATGATCACTTAAGGGGACAGTTAATAAATAGAGGTAGCAGAATTTAAGCCTAATTCACTTGATTCCAAAGAACATATGTACCCCAAATACAGCATGCTGGAGACCAGGCCAAGGAAACTCCTTCTGACTGCTACCAAATTAGATGGGGCCCGTCACTTGGCTTAAATGAAAACATCATGTGCTTTTGATAAAAGCAGAGGCAGTTATTACTTGTGACAAGTAAGGAGACAGTGAGATAACTCTCAACACACTGTCTCCCCAAAGCGCTGGGCCAGAAAAGCTTTAAACATGGGGGCATGCATATTCATGAAAGGGTAGGCGATATCATGGTAATGAGGGAAGGTTATTCTAGGTGTCAAAAGCTGCAAGCAAGTGGCTGCTTGGTTGTTCAAATCATAATACCTTGTTGACTGGGAAACACTGTAATTTTTTTTTGGGGGGGAAGGGGACATAGAACTTTCTGCATTTTAATGGTTAGTCTCTGAAAAACAAAACACACTTAAGTTTAACCCCAGGGCTGCCATACTGCGGCCTAGATAACAGCTGGTAGTTAAGATAATTTTAGCTGACCTGTCAGAAACCCCACCCAAACAATGGAAAAACAGAACAGTAATGGAATTTGGGAGGTAAGCTTTAGGTCAGGCTGGATCCAGGGGCTCCAACGGTGTCATTGGACCTCCCTGGTTCAATGCAGGACTTCCCACCTGCAACGCAGGAGACCTGGGTTTGATCCTTGGGTCAGGAAGATCCCCTGGAGGAGGGCGTGACAACCCACTCCAGTATTCTTGCCTGGAGAATCCCATGGACAGAGGAGCCTGGCGGGCTACAGCCCACGGGGTCGCAAAGAGTTGGACACGACTGAGTGACTTACACACACACATGTATCATCAGGGCACAGCCTCCGTGTTTTTCCATAGAGTCTGTGACTGTGCTGTTTATTTTTGTAGGTAGACTGTCTCTGTATATCATGTAAGATGAGTTTCAACAACCCACAGTCTTTAGTTTTAGCACTACAAAGAGAAAAAGGAATTTCTCTCTCTCAAGGTTTGGTACTTCAGTACCATCCATGGTTTTCCAAAATCCAAGTGCTCACTCCTATGGCTCAGGAAGGGGCGTGCAAAAAAATAAAGACCAAGATTGACACTTGGACCAGTTATCAGTTTCTCCCAATCCATCACATTCATTACCCACACTTTGAAAATGGAGGCAGAGCGTTTAAACAGAGGATTGGCCAAAAGGTTCATTCAGGTTTTTTAGAAGATATTATGGAAATATATTCTCTTTGCCACCTGGCACCATGTTAAGCTTAGTCAGTGGAAAGCGAGGAAGGAGCATTGCAGGAGGTAGGGGCTGTCCTTTTCTGCACTGTCATGCTTGCCTCGCAGAAACCCCACGCGCCCGGCGTTGCCAGCACCCAGATCTGGAAAGGCAGCAGCTTCTCCAGTGCCCAGCTCTTGTCAGGCACGAACCTTCCCCAGGCACCCCGTTCCTCCCGCGCACAACGGTCAGCAGCTCTCAGCGCCTGGCAGCTTTCCCCAGCACCCCTTTGGAAAGTTTGACGGCAGAATGCTTCAAGCAAGTTACCACCTGTGCACGACTTTCCCTGTCTCCGGTATCCCGGAAGACAGGTGTGCAGCGAGTTCTACCGGCGAGGCATCACAGAGACTGCACTTCCGTCCAGTGACCCACAGCCGTGACCGCCCCACAGGTCTGGAGCTCAGTCCTGGCGGTGGGGAGGGGCCCTTCTTCTGCCATCCTCTTGCAGTTATAGCTAGATTCGTGTTTTTGGTGCTCCCATAGCATATTGCCACAAACTCAATGCCTTAAAACAACAGAAATACATTCTTTCAAAGTTTGGGGGTTCAGAAGTGTAAAATCAAGGTGTTGTCAAGATTGCTTCTTTGTGGAGACTTTGA
Source organism: Muntiacus reevesi (assembly GCF_963930625.1). Lineage (NCBI taxonomy): Eukaryota > Metazoa > Chordata > Mammalia > Artiodactyla > Cervidae > Muntiacus > Muntiacus reevesi. Next base: position 92,784,353 of record NC_089255.1, on the reverse strand, counting down.
GAGAGAAACCATCCCATGTCTCTTTCTTAGTTTTTAGTGGCAGTGGTGGTGGTTTAGTTGCTAAGTTGTGTGTGCTCCTTGTGACCCCATGGACTGTAGCCCATCAGGTTCCTCTGTGCATGGGATTCTCTAGGCAAGAAGACTGGAGTGGGTTGTCATTTCCTTCTCCAGGGAATCTTCCTATCCCAGGAATCAAACCCATGTCTCCTGCACTGCAGACAGCCTCCTTGCTGACCGAGTCATGAGGGGAGCCCCTAGATTTAGCGGCTGTCACCGACTCTAGGCGGCCCTTGGCTTGTAGCTGCATCTTTGGATCTGTGCCTCGTCTTCACATGATGCACTCCTCTGCATACATCTTCACAAGGCCTCTTTAAAGGGTGCCAGTCATTGGATTTAGGGTGCAACCGAATCCATATGACCTCATCTTAAAGTAACTAATTCCATCCATAGAGATCCCATTTCCAAATAAGGTCACATTCTAAAGCTTTGGGTGACCATGACTATTTAATATACTACACTGAGGGTAGTGTTTCTTGTATCTGTTATTCCTAATTATCTAGAGTTGTCTTTATTTTTTTATTAGCTAATCTCTTGTTACTCCAATGTCCTGATATAGTTTATCATTCTTTAGTTAAAGCTTTTCTTATTCAAATAACCATATAGTGATTTTTTCTTCTTTTTTAATCTCCTGATTCAACTTTGAGTGTCTTTTTGGAGCAAATGAAATGGAGAAGGTAAATTACTTAAATGCAATAAAGACTGCTGAGCAGACAAATATAGTATCTACCATTCTTGACATCATGGATCAGAGATTAGCCTTAAAGAGCAGAATGTTTCAACAATGGCTTTGTACCCAATGAAAACATAATAAATATCATCCACTGATTAGTGTTTTACTATGGGACTTTCATGTCTTCTGTTACTATATCTCTTTGGGCAGGAATGTTTTTATGTTCTTTAGTGATTTTTTTAACTGTATCTCTGAAGGAGAAAAATGATTCTGTAATATTATCATTGCTTTCCTAGAAAACAATGAAAACTGACTTTTTCCAGTCCTATGGCCACTGGTAGTTTTCCAGGTTTGCTGTTATACTGAATGCAGCACTTTAACAGAATCATCTTTTAGGATTTGAAATAGTTCAGCTGGAATTCTATCACCTCCATGAGCTTTGTAGTGGTGCTTCCTAAGAATTTATTTATTCATTTATAAAGGATCAATGATTCATTTATCTAAGCCACACAGCACATCTTGTGAGACCTTAGTTCAGGGATCAAATCCGAGCTCTCCACAACGAAAGTGCAGAATCTTAACCACTGGACCAATGGGGAATCCCTAGCTTTTATATCACTGTGATCTCTGTATGAACTTGGAATATGGGGCAAAGGACAAAATCAAGGCGAACAGTTAAGAGGCTATTGCAGTAGGATGCACACAAGGGTCTCGTCTGATGATGGGAAGTTTAGGTTGAACTGTAGCGTAAATACAGGGCCAGGTCAGTCATACTCATCCCCTCAAGCAAGATGTGTCAGCAGAAAAGAGAGTTGGGATAGAGGAGAAATGCAGAAAAAAATAGGACAGGAAAACAGATGAGAGTTGACCCTGTGCTCTATGCAGGAACTTCTACCTTTGAATACAGGACATTCAGTCCAGCTCAGTTCAGTCACTCAGTCATGTCTGACTCTTTTCATCCACATGGACTCCAGTACACCAGGAGTGATAAGCCTTCCTAAGCGATCAATGCAGATGAATAGAGGAAAGCGATAGAATGGGAAAGACAATTAGAGATCTCTTCAAGAAAATTAGAGATATGAGGGAAACATTTCATGCAAAGATGGGCACAATAAAGGACAGAAACAGTATGGACCTAAGAGAAGCAGAAGATATTAAGAGGTGACAGGAACACACAAGGAGAAACTATACAAAAAGAGCTCAATGATCCAGATGACCATGATGGTGTGATCACTCACCTAGAGCCAGACATCCTGGAGTGTAAACTCAAGTGGGCCTTAGGAAGCATCACTATGAACAAAGCTAGTGGAGGTGATGGAATTTCAGCTGAGCTATTTCAAATCCTAAAAGATGATGCTGTGAAAGTGCTGCATTAAATATGCCAGTAAATTTGGAAAACTCAGCAGTGGCCACAGGACTGGGAAAGATCAGTTTTCACTCCAATCCCCGAAAATGGCAATGCCAAAGAATGTGCAAACTACCACACAATTGCACTCATCTTACACACTAGCAAAGTAATGCTCAAAATTCTCCAAGCTAGGCTTCAACAGTACATGAACCAAGAATTTCTAGATGTTCAAGCTGGATTTAGAAGAGGCAGAGGAACCAGAGATCAAATTGCCAACATCTGTTGGATCATAGAAAAAGCAAGAGAGTTCCAGAGAAGAATCTACTTCTGCTTCATTGAGTATGTTAAAGCTTTTGACTGGGTTGATCACAGCAAACTGTGGAAAATTCTTAAAGAGATGGGAATACCAGACCATCTGACCTGCCTCCTGAGAAATGTGTATGCGGGTCTAGAAGCAACAGGACATTAGACTATTCTTTTATTGTACCATTAGTAAACGCCATCCCTTTCAGCTTCTCTTGGCATAATTAGTTTTTTTTTTTAACCCTAACAATTACAATAATCTTAACTCAAATACTCTAAATACAGTCATAAAATCTTAAAGTTGGGCTTTAGATTTCTTTAAACCTATACCTCTTTAGCCTCAGATCCCTTTTTAAGCATTTCTAACAAGGTAGCCAACAAGGATCAGCCTGATCATTAATTGTATGGATCAACTTGATGGGATCAAGGGATGTCCAGGTATTTGGCTAAGCAGAAAAGCATTCCCTCTCTCTGCTGACTTTCTCTGAGCTGGAATATCAGTCTTCTACTGTCTTCACACAAGGGTTTAGGCTGAGTCTCCTGTGTCTCCAGCTTGATAACTGCAAGATCTGGAGATTTCTCAGACCCTATATCTATGTGAGCCAATTCCTTACAAGAAATTATCTCTTTTTTTTTTTTGCAGATCATAGATAAATTTTTTTTTCTTTTTTTCCATTTATTTTTATTGGTTGGAGACTAATTAGTTTACAATATTGTAGTGGTTTTTGCCATACATTGACATGGATTTACATGTATTTCCCATCCTGATCTCCCCTCCCACCTCTCTCCCCATCCCATCCCTCTGGGTCATCCCAGTGCACCAGCCCCGAGCACTTGTCTCATGCATCCAACCTGGGCTGGTGATCTGTTTCACCCTAGATAACATACGTGTTTCGATGATAAGGAAGCTGTGGTACATATACACCATGGAATATTACTCAGCCATTAAAAAGAATTCATTTGAATCAATTCTAATGAGATGGATGAAACTGAAGCCCATTATACAGAGTGAAGTAAGCCAGAAAGATAAAGACCAATACAATATGCTAATGCATATATATGGAATTTAGAAAGATGGTAACGATAACCCTATATGCAAAACAGAAAAAGAGACACAGATGTACAGAACAGACTTTTGGACTCGGTGGGAGAAGGCGAGGGTGGGATGTTTTGAAAGGAGTTATCTCTTTATATATAGTATGTTTATGTGTAATATTCAAAAATTTATAATATTTGCAAATTATTTCTATCAATATTTTTGTATTGATGCAAAAATATAAACTGATATTATAAATACCATTGTTTATAATTATACCATCATATAATGTAACTATAGTATATCTAAATATACAATACATAAAGTTACACTAGTATCTGTCTACACCCACAGACATGAGGGAGAACCCTGATTAAATACGATTAACTTAAAGTTCTTTGCGGTTTGATGTCCTGAGGCTCAGCTTCTACTTCCATAGTGTTCACTGTTCAACCATACTTCCCTCTGCGTGGTTCGTCTCCACATCAGAGCCTTCACCTTGCCATTTGTATTAGCAAAGTTTCCTTTTATTGTGAGCTTGAATAATCTAGCATTAGGAGCATTTTTGAGGAGGATGTGGATGTAGCTCAGAGGAAGGGAAGGCTGGAAGGTAGTGTGGGAAAGAGCAAGAACAAGGACCACAGCAGCAGAGCCTCTGAACTTGAACTGATGCTGAGAAGACACGATTCTAGCACTTTGGGGCTCTGTCCTTTTGATGAAATCCCAGCTTCTCAGGGTGAAAACTGAGTATTCCAGGATTTTAGGTGTCTCCACCCCTGGATAAGTCACCCACCTCTGGGCAGGTTGGTGGCACGATCTCACTAGCATCCTTGTTGGCCAGGGCATCCCTTCACCCCCCAATTGTTATTTATTTCACCAATTGCCTCTTTCATGGATGCTGGTAGAGTATACAGCTGGAGAAGTCAGACATCTCAGGCTTGAAACCTGACTCTGTCCCTCTTTATGTGTGATACTAGGGGGAAAAAATTAACCAGCCTAAGGATTAGCCATTATATCTGAAAAGTGAAAGAAATAACAATTGAACTTCTTGATTTCTCACTCAAAAAATTACTTTCTCTAAAAGTCATTATTTCCCTCTCTTCTGAGTTTGGTCTTTTTATGCTATTATGATGCGCCCAGTAATTAAGAACATGCTGTTTCAATGAAAAGATCAATAGTTGCCAGGAATTTGTGGGGAGATGAATACACGGAGCACAGAGTTGTTTTATGAGCAGTGAAAATACTTTGAATGGCATTATAGTGATGGATGTATGTCATTATACCTTTGTACAAACTCATAGAATGTGAAACACTACTCCTTTCAATTAAAGTGAACCTGAAGATGAACTGGGGACCTTGGTGATTATAACGTGCCTAAGCAGATCATCCTTGGTTAAAAAAAGATAAAAAAGATACCAGTTACGCTCTGTTGATAATGAGTATGCATGTGAGGGGAGGGGTTATGGGGGGAATTTCTGTACTTTACTGTCATTTTGTTGTAAGCCTAAACTGCTTAAAAGAAAAAAGAAAACAACACTCAGGGTAGGTGTTTTAGACTAAACTTTTGTTTCACTTTTATGAATGTATGTAGGTATATATAGGGGCTTCCTCAGTGGCTCAGTGGTATAGAATCCATCTGCAATGCACAAGATGCAGGAGACACAGGTTTGATCCCTGGGTGGGGAAGATCCCCTGGAGGCAGGCATGGCAACCCACTCCAGGATTCTAGCCTGGAGAACCCCAGTGGACATAGGATCCTGGCGGGCTACAGTCCAGGGGTCACAGAGTCAGATATGATCGAAGCGGTTGAGCACCGCACGGCATATGGTGTGTGTGTGGGGGGGGGGGATTCTGATGTAAAATGTATTTTCTTTTTAATCAGAAAAGTTTTCAGGCCACTGTAGTTAAATTATTCTGGCAAATAAAAGCACAAGCTAACTTCAAGGGAAAAAAAAAAAAAGAAATATGTTCTCTGATGTCACACTGCCTGTTAAGTTACCAGTTTCGTGATCTGGGGCAAATTCCTTAACCCCTCTAAGTCTAGTTTCCTCATCAACAAAGTGGTATTAATATCTGGGTGTTCCACTCTCCTGATTTTCCCAAGATTTAAGGGTTTCCTGAGGACAGAAGGCTTTCAGTGCTAAATGCAAACTTGGATGGTTGGTCACCATACATGAAATCTACATCACTGAGTCGCTGCAAGGATTAAATGAGAAAGTGTTTCTTTGTCCCTTAAAACAGCACTGAACATAAAGTGAATACCCGAGAGGTGTTAGCTGTTACTATCATTAATCTATTATTAATCTCTGTAGCTGTGACATAGACTTTCATTTCAGTGAAACTTTCTTTCATCTTTACAGTTGCACACGTGTACAAAAATTATGCTTTAGGAGACTGATATTTGAACACAGCCTGTATTCTCAAACATCTTCAACTAGGAAAATACACCTACATATATATTTAAGGGCTTCCCAGGTGACTCAGTGGTAAAGAATCTGCCTGCAACACAAGAGATGCAGGTTCGATCTCTGGGTCAGGAAGATCCCCTGGAGGAGGAAATGGCAATCCACTCCAGTATCCTTGCCAGGAAAAATCCCACGGTCAGAGGAACCTGGCGGGCTACAGTCAATGGGGTCAGAAAGAGTAGGCTATGACTCAGCGACTAAGCAACAACAGCATGTTAGGTCAGGACTATCTGTCACGTCAGCAATGGTAAAACTTAAGGCAGAAAACATAAGCAGGTAGTTTCAGAAAGGAGTTGTAAATGGGAGCTGGTTGTTAAGAGGATTGTGTTGGGTTTGGAGTCATTGGTGCTACCGCAGAGGGTACACTGTGACGGGTCAGGTGTGACCCACTGCAGGGGTGTGGACTCAGGGCTGAGGCAGGCTGGCCGGTGTGTGCAGACAGCTGGGAACGCCAACCAAAGGGCAGGAGAACAAGGGAGGGTGATAAAGCACGGTGAGTGGGAGGGCTGTCAGGGGCTCCCTACAGGAAGGGAGAAAAATGCACAAAGCTAGAGTTCATTAAGGAAAGATATTTACGATGAACACTTAAGCTCATCCATAATAAAACTAACTATAGAAAGATAATTATTAGCATTTAGTGTATACATTTCAAATGTTTGTATATAAGCATATCTTAAATTTAGACTCCACAACTTCTTTTTAACCATCATCTGACATGTAATCAGCTATTTGTAAAAATTTGAATCATCAAATATTTATACATTGGATCTTCATAGATGTATTTACAGCATATATTTAAATACTATATTTGTACTTTGTAAATTCTCTTATAACAAATTCTCTTTTCACTTAAAATGTAATTGAACACTATATTTTTAAATAATCTCCAAAATATTTGAAAACGATGAGAAAACGGTTGTGTGCCTTTTCATTTTATAATTGACAGAGTGTACATGCTAAGTCACTTCAGTCATGTCCAGCCCTTCGCGACCCTACAGATTGTAGCCCACCAGGCTCCTCTGTCTCTGGGACTCTCCAGGCAAGAATAATGGAGTGGGTTGCCGTGCCGCCCTCTAGGATCTTCCTGACCCAGGAATTGAACTCGCATTTCATGTCTCCTGCGTTGGCAGGCAGGTTCTTTACCACTAGCGCCACCTTGAAGCCCGTACATATGTTCAGTGCAGCTCAGGCTGGCTACTCAGTCATGTACAACGCTTTGTGACCTCATGGACTGCAGCACGCTTTGGTGTAGCCAATAAAACAAAAGTGGGTGTTTTCCTGGAACTCTCTTGCTCAATATATAATGTCTATAATATGATCAATATATAAGATAATTATACATTGATTATATTCTTTGCAGCTGAAGATGGAGAAGCTCTATACAGTCAGCAAAAACAAGACCGGAAGCTGACTGTGGCTCAGATCATGAACTCCTTATTGCCAAATTCAGGCTTAACTTGAAGAAAGTAGAGAAAACCACTAGACCATTCAAGTATGACCTAAATCAAATCTCTTATGATTATACAGTGGACGTGACAAAGATTCAAGGGATTAGATCTGGTAGACAGAGTGCCTGAAGAACTATGGAGAGGAGTCAGTGATTCAAGACCATCCCCAAGAAAAAGAAATGCAAAAAGGCAAAATGGTTGTCTTAGGAGACCTTAGAAATAGCTGAGGAAAGAAGAGAAGCTAAAGGTAACAGAGAAAATACACCCATCTGAATGCAGAATTCCAGAGAATATCAAGAAGGGATAAGAAAGCCTTCTTAATTGAATAATGAAAGAAATAGAGGAAAATAATATAATCAGAAAGATTAGAGAGAAAGTTTATCTTTAACGAAATCAGAGATTCCAAGGGAATATTTCATGCAAAGATGGGCACAATAAAAGACAGAAATGGCAAGGATCTAACAGAAGCAGAAGAGATTAAGAAGAGGTGGCCAGAATACATAGAAGAACTATACAAAAAAATCTTAATGACCCAGATAACCACAATGGTGTGGACACTCACCTAGAGTCAGACATCCTGGAATGTGAAGTCAAGTGGGCCTTAGGAAGCATCATTATGAACAAAGACAGTGTAGATGATGGAATTCCAGCTGAGCTATGTAAAATCATTTTTTTTTTTCACATTCCACATATAAGTCATATCATGTTATTTGTATTTCTTTGTCTGGCTTACTTCACTTAGTAAGATAATGTCTAGGTCCATCCACATTGCTGTAAATGGCATTCTGTCATTCTTATTTGTGGCTGAGAAATATTCCAGTATCATTTTTCATTAGAATTTTTGTATTTTTCTGCATATATACGCTGGAGTGGGATTGCTGAATGATATGGTATCTCTAATCTTTTAGTTTTTTATGGAGCCCCCATGCTGTTCTCCTTAGTGGCTGCACCAATTTACATTCTCACTAATAGATAGGAGAGTTCCGTTTTCTCTGCACTCTCTCCAGCATTTATAATTTGCAGATTTTTAAATGATGGTTATTCTGAACAGTGTGAGGTCATGCTTTGTAGTTTTGATTTTGTTTTGACTACATTTTAAAAGTATTCCTGGTAGAAAAGAAACACTTGCACTGAGATAGGGATCCAAGTCATACTAATTTATCAGAAAAAGTTCTTGTCTTCCTAAACCTAGTGAAGCTACATGTACCAAAAAGCCATGTCTCCCACACAGAATGGTCACCTCCATTTCACTAAGGAAGCATAGCTTAGAGTTTAAAATATCAGCTGGAGACAGGCAAAACAAATAAAAACTGAAGAAGAGTGTCAGTTCTTTCTCCTTCTGCCTGAGCATCTCAGATAAATATTTTCTTGTTTTCCTTTTTGTGTGAAAGTATAAGTTCCAATATTTATAATGAGAAGTCAATCAATATTTTATCATCTGTTTAAAAATCTTCTAAAAGATCAGAGTGTATTCTTCATAAAGCATGCTTTGAATATTATCAGTATTTAGTTCTTAGCTCAACTATGAAATAAATTTGTCATTCAACTTGTCATCTCAGAAAGATATGGCTCATTTATTTTCCATAGTTTAATTAAGATTTTTAAAAAGAATATGAGATTTTTACAGCCTAAAGATAAAAATGACAGACTAAACACATGAAAAATTAACTTTATTTGGGAGAAATGACTTCTGAAGTTTTCTGAAGGCTGAGTTAAGTTGTCTTGCATAGTTTTAGCTAGAGAAACTGCAAGATAATCTTAACACCTTTTATGGAAACAAAGAAGCCTTGCAAGATACGTAACTATACAGTAATGTAACCTCATACCTCATAAATTATAATCTAAAGCATCCACTATTTTTAATTGCCCCATTAAGTAATTAAGTTTGACTTAAGGAGAAAGACACACCTCATTCTGGAGGGACTCTAGCATAGACAGGCTAAATATTTGCCTAATGAATACCTACCTTTATAGAACTAACTGCTTTCAGCACTTGAGGTTGTGCTAGCGGGTATTCTTATTCTCTTAAAATAGTTCATACAATGATTTAAATTAGACTGATGAGGGGCCATGATTTCCTCTCATTAATTACACATTAAGAAAAAAAAGCATTTTAAATATAATTATGGATTCAACAGAAGATGGGCCAAAAGATTCTGCTTCCTTTTTCCTCATTAAAAATGTAGACTTTTAGAATATGAAAACTAAGAAATCATCTAGGCTTGCGTATTTCAATTTTTTAAGCGTTAAAAATATTTGCTTTTGCAAATGAAATCTTCTACAGAGCCCCAACATGAAAAGAGGATGTTTAGGTTTGACATAGCAAAGTGGGCCAGCTGCAAAGCTTCTGAGAAGTCCATCTAGCAAACCATCCACATGGCGCTGTTCTCATTTGTAGTTACACACAGCGAGACGTGTGCTAGTCCCAGAATTTTTTACATCAATCTTCACAAGTATTTCCTTTTTTCCCTTCATCTTATTTTCTGTTGTTAGACCCTTTGACCCCCTCAGCTCCCCAGGGACAGACAAGACAAGACAGACAGACAAGACAAAAAGACTCTTCTTCCTATTGGTGCTCAGGATGGGTCTCAGTAAACACGAGAGCCACTCCCTGATTGTTGGTCAACTCTAGGATTATCCTGACTTGGGAGGGGCCAGATTTATCTTGGATGCATTTCTGTGGGAATCACTCCACCAACACTGATGTCATCTACTGAAGTCACCGCTTCAAAGAATACTATGGAAGAGCTTAATGCCTCCCTCTCTATTCCAATATTAAGAAGACATTTCAGAAAGAGTAGCTAAAATGACAGACTTTTACATTCCTTCTGTACATTAACTAGTATTTTTTTTTTCACTGTATTTTCTCTTTGATTCAGTAGGCATCTGTAATCTATCCTTTTGGAGGAAAATATTGAGCCAGCAGCTCTATGGATACATTTGTGTGCAAACTTTACAGAGAAAGACATCAGCTATATTTATTTTTTTTTTTCAGCTATATTTCTTATAAAGCCTGTTTTCCCAGTGAGTGACATAGCGCCTGGCATGTGATAAGAGCTCTATAACCATTTGTTAAACAAGATCATGCATCTTTGTGGGAGCTACGGTACAGAGCAACAACAGAAGACACACAAAAACTTAGATGTTCTCTGTCCTAAAGGGAGCTTTATGCATACAACTTCACTTTCATCCCACAGTTTGAGGAAATACACTATTTTGTGTGCTAAAACTAACACATGTAAGATGTAAATTTGCTCAACATTTTCAGGATGCAACAGGAGACTTTAAATACATTTGGTGTGACTTGGTTTCCTCTCTCCTGTATTCATGGATTTCTGTCATTAAATTTTCTTCTGTGGAATAATTTAGAGAGCAATGGCTATACAAAGCTGCCTCTTTCAAAGTGAAAAGTGGAACTGCACCCCTTAGGCGTGAAATCCCAGATACTTACATCATGAGACTGAAATGTTACAAGCATACACACTTGTATGTTTGCACTCCCAAATATTAGATAGCCCTTCACAGGTTTTTTGAGGGAAGACAAAATAGAGGTGTTGGGATGTGCTTTTGACTTCCCAGGATCACACAGATTCAGGTCAGGATATCAGGAAAGATGCTGAATTAAGTTATCCTGATTCCTTCCTCTGAACCTACTTGGGAGCCTGCAGTTCCTGTTATGTTGGATGATTCTGCAACGTTTTGTTCAGCAGCATTCCCAGGGACAAGAGATGGACTTGTAAACAAAAGCAGTGTCACACACAATGGTATACAACTGACTCCTAGGCACTCCTGTATGCACAATGATGGGCTGATTTCTCAACGGTGTCCTCTAAGGAACGACTGTTCAGTGAGGATGCCCCCAGAGGGAGAAAAATCCCGTCTTCTCTCCTGGTCTGTGAACCTCTGCCAGCCCCACAGAACCTCATCTCTGGGGATGCCAAACAATTCAAGTCTCCTGTAGAACAGGGTGGACGCCTGCCTCACAAAGAACAACATCCTGTTAGGAACTATTTTGTGCATGAGAGCCTCCAAGTGGAAACACATTGAACTCCTAGCCACAGGAGGCTGGGTGGAACAGGTTTTCCACCTGTGAAGGCAACTGAAGAGGGAAGATTTATGTTTCGACTCACTGAAAAAGGTACCTGTGTGCCGTAAAGCCACTGATGTACAGGTTGAAGCCATGGCAGAGGATGCGAAGACGTGTTTTCCAATATGGTAGCCACTAACCACGCACGTGTACTGAGTGCCTAAAATTAAGTAGCGCCAGGGGGTTACAAAGAGTCAAACAGGGGTGAAGCCACTTAGGCCCCAGGCTGTCCGCGTGTTCACATGCTAGTGCTTTAGATACGAAGAGTTTAATAAAGCATGCTCTTATAAAGCATCTGCTCGGTTTTGCTCTTTAGAATGTGGCTACGAGAACATTTTAAATTACATCGGTGGTTCAGAGTTTCTCTAGTGTGCAGGGCCACCCTAGATTAGAAAACGTGTATGTGCTGGTGTGGCTTTGCTAATTAAGAGGCGTAAGTCATCACAGAAGGGTAAAGTCACAGGCTTTAACCATCCAAACTATTAGTAAGTATGCCAGAACAATAGGCATACATTTGAACCTAGGGCTTCAATCTGTTCAATATAAGAGAAAAACGTCTGACCTACCAGTTGTCGAAGCTGTCCCCAGAAGTCAAGGACATAGACTCATTTTCCCATAAGTCAAGTTTATGATAACTATTAGCTTTCCAAACCAATACCTAAATGACATCAGGGTGTGATCAATTCTATTTGTTCACCATTGCACACCTGGCACTCTGCTGAATAACTATTTGTTAAGTAAATGACTGAATGAATGGACACACGTTCCGGGGATACAGGGATGTAGGTTTGTGTTATATTATTCTCAAAAGTGCTTTTGGATAGAGAAAAGGTCTTTCGGAGACTTGCTTTGTTTTTCAAATTAATATGTGAGAATAAATAAAGCTAAAGTTCAAAGAACAGTTTTCTGAAATTAGGTCATGTTTAAAATTCTTTATTTCTAAACCTACCAAATATTAACAATTGTTTTGAAGGAACCTAAACTTGAATAATTTGTAAATATGGTGATTCTCAGATGGTTTTAAATGCTTCAATAATATATATGAAATTAACATGATATCTGAAGCCTAAATTAATTTTCAATTAAAAAAATCAAATTGTAATTCTAAGTCTGGCTTTTTTATTAAATATATATTTTTATTGAGTTATAGTTTATTTACAATGCTAAGTAGGTTTCAGGTGTACAATATAATGATTCACAATTTTTAATTGTTATGCTGCATTTTACAGTTATTATAAACATTGACTATATTTCCTGTGCTGTACAATAGTTGTGTTTTTTTTTTAAGTCTCAGGGTCTAAATCCTCTTGAAAATATGCATGTTTAAATAATAAAATATGAAAATTCTTTAAACTCTTTGATTATCTCAATTTATATACTTAATTATACATTTTCCCATATTCTAAAGGTACTTACTCCTAAGGAAATGATTATATCATTGCAGAGTATTTTGGGAGATGCTTGTCCAAACACATACCGTGATAACAGAGATGTCAGCTGGGATGCGTGATGATTTTTGCCAGCAACACTGATGAAGCCCACTGGTCTTGTTGAGAGTCAGTGAGATGGAACTTCCTATCATATATCTTATTATTGTTTTCAAATCTGCATAAATTACCCCCAGGACTAGTTACAAAAATCCTAGGGCCCAGTGCAAAATGAAAATGTAAGACTCTTTCAAGATGTATTCAGGATTTCAAGACCAAAACGGTGAACAGGAAGCCGCAGGGCCCTACCAAGCACGGGGTCCTGTGTGATCACACAGGCTGTGAGCCAGGTTATACCCTGGTCTAGATTTAGAGACTGCAGCTCCCAGGTCAGCTGCTGGACTGAGTTTCATACTTGCCTCTAATCACTCACTCACTCATTTTATTCACCTTTCATTGAGTCTGATAAACCTTTGTCTATGAATGTGTATTACTTTTATCTACTTTGTTTTGCTTTGGTAACATTTTCTCTGTCTGGTGGACCATAAAACATCTCCAGATATAAAACTATCTAAGCTTTTGAATAATTTTCAGAAAATTTGTCTTACATCTGTCACTATTTTAATGCCATTCTTTTCAGAAGACTTTTATCGATCACTATTTCCAGCCGTCACCATCCCAAAACCTCTGAAGAAGGTCAAAAAATGGTTAAAGGACTTCCCTGGTGCTCCAGGGGTTAAGACTTGGCCTTCCAATGCAGGGGTCGTGGGTTCAATCTCTGGTCTAGGAACTAAGATCCCACACACCTCGTAATCAAAAATCGAAAACATAAAACAGAAGCAATATTGTAAACAAATCCAATAAAGACTTTAAGACTGGTCCACATTAAAAAAGAAGAAAAGAAAAAAAGAAAAATCTTTAAAGAAAAGAGAAATGCTAAGCCAGTCCTAACTTTACCAGTCTCTTCTCTTCTCCTACCCCCTCACTGCTTTCTTTTTTCTGTCTTGCCTTTCTGCAAAAGCGTACTACACAGATACTACTTTACAAGCCACAAGGAGGGCGCTAAAGACAAATTCTCACTTTTGAGAATTGATTCAAATATTTAACATGCATGCACGTGTGTTCAGTCGTGTCCGGCTATTTGCAACTCCATGGGCTAGAGCCCACCAGGCTCTTCTTTCCATGAGATTCTCCAGGCAAGAAAACTGCAGGGGGTCACCATTTCCTCCTCCAGGGGGTCCTCCCAACCCAGGGACTGAACCCATGTCTCTGTGTCTCCTGCATTGGCAGGCAGATTCTTTATGACTGAGCCTCCTGGGAAGCCCCATTTAGCATCTATAATTTTTGCCTATTCTCTTCGTATTTCTGCTCTAGCATTTCCAAAATTCTCAATAAAAATTCTCAAATTTCTAACAGGGATTTAGATCACTTTCTGTTCTCTTTAGATAGGTCAAATTTGATGCAATAACTTAGGCCAAAAATATTTTAAAAGAAAAAAGAAAAAATTTTGTCATAATAAAGAAAGCTTTTTTTTCCCCCCTTCCAAACACTGGATAAAAATTTTTAGACTATCAAACACGCTCCTTAGTTTGAAATTCCAGTCCATAAAATGGCAATCCTCCAAACTTGATCAGAAGTCATATCTTCTCCCTCCCCAGTTAAGCCCTGCAGGGGAAAGAGCCTGAGACCACAGAGGTGAGGGCTGGAGGTGGAGTCCTCTCGACCTTCTCCCTTGTTAGAATCTGCATATAAGGGAAGAAATGTTAAACAAAGAAAAGTTCTCAAGTGACTGGAACTGTCTCATGGGTTTGTGGTCTGTGAGCCTGGCAACTACTCAAGTTAAGCTTTGGTTCTTTGGAGGACTCAGTCAGAGGGGCCTCTTTTCTGAAGATCCCTTGACCCAGAAGGCATCTCTGTTTTGGTCAACTGCCTTCTCCTTCTGCAGCCCCCAGATATCTCGAAATATTTTCAGCTTCTCTCCACTGGTGCCTGTTTGCCCCTCTGGCAAGTCTCAATGGTGATGGACAGGGAGGCCTGGCATGCTGCGATTCATGGGGTCGCAAAGAGTCGGACACGACTGAGCGACTGAACTGAACTGAAGTCTCAATGAACAAAACTCAAGCTGACCCTACATTTATTCTTTGTTATATTTTTCACTTCTGCTCATTTTTCTGTTTGATAAAACTCTGAGAATATAGGCTGCCTCATATAGCCATCATAAGTAAATGTTTCCATGTCAGCTTTCTATATTTCTAAGACTAGTTTGAGACGGAAATGGACTATAAATTTTCACAGAGGGGAAGTTAGCATCGTGGTTTCTTGCAACTCCACACAGGGAATAACATGATTGTTGGAAAGGAAGGTAGGTTGGAGAGAATCTTTGTTCTTCTACCAGCAGCACTTGGTGGAACTGTGTCAGCCTCATCAGTGCAGGGTAAGATAGTCATCTTACCAACACCAGCACACAAACTAGAGCTACTTCACATCCTCAAAATCAGTAGCCTTTAGGCCCCATCCCGCAGGGCTGGTAGAGTGGTGTTTGACCTAATTAGAGG
Source organism: Muntiacus reevesi (assembly GCF_963930625.1). Classification (NCBI taxonomy): domain Eukaryota; kingdom Metazoa; phylum Chordata; class Mammalia; order Artiodactyla; family Cervidae; genus Muntiacus; species Muntiacus reevesi. Next base: position 92,768,954 of record NC_089255.1, on the reverse strand, counting down.
TTTTCCGCTTAAACACTTCAAGATGCATATCAGGAAAAGAGCTTGCCTTCCTTGGCAAAATAATTCAGAACTGCAAGCCAATTATGTCCTTCTATTTCAAACACAATATAGGTACCTATTTTCAAATTGTAATATCAGCAATTACACCACCCAGCTTTCTCTGAAAGGTTTTAATCCCTAGTGACTAAAGAAAGAAATTCTTGTTTCACTGTGATATTTGTTGGGAAAGCTGTAAGCCCTATTCAAAGTGGATTTCTCTGGGACTCCTACAAAGAACTTTCATTTTCCAAATACATTTTATGTTTATAGATTATATGATTTAGCCACTTTGCTTAACCAAACAATGGAAGTAGATATTTGCTTACCTATACTTTTAAATGTTATTATTATTTATTTATGGGATGAACTACAGGCATTTTTTTTCTCTTCACTTTCAAATCTTACTATAATATGAAAACATCAGGGTAGTCCATGGAGCCCAAGTTAATTCCTAATTCTTCTAGGTAATTAGTGAATACATATTGTTACATGCCTAATTGTATTAAGATAAAGGGCTTGCCACACCAAAGAAAGCTGTGCATTAAGCTGACAATCTCTGTCCTTTATTTTTCATCTTAATCTTTATTTGATTCATTTTACTACTAAACTGACAGTACACATTGCTACAGAACAACAAAATAAAACTAAGAAATTAGACTCACTTCTTGTTGTTCAGTCGCTCAGTCGTGTCTGACTCTTTGTGACCCCATGGACTGTAGCATGCCAGTCTTCCCTGTCCATCACCAACTCCCAGAGCTTGCTCAAACTCATATCCATTGAATCAGTGATACCATCCAACTATCTCATCCTCTGTCGTCCCCTTCTCCTCCTCCTCCTGCCTTCAATCTTTCCCGGCATCAGGGTTTTCTCCAATGAATCAGTTCTTCGCATCAAGTGGTCAAAGTATTGGAGCTTCAGTTTCAGCATCAGTCCTTCTAATGGATATTCAGGGTTGATTTCCTTTAGACTCACTTATTAAAAGTCAATTAAAAAAAATGAACTCAAGTCTCTCTAATGCTTTCCAATGCCCATATTTAAATTTGAATAGAACTAGGACCAGAATATCTATGGTATGCCATTGTCTCCAATTTCAGAACACTCATCTGAAGAAGTGGTGCTGAAAGGTTGGCCCTAGATGATTCAAAGGATGAGATGAGATGATCTATAAATTCATTTGTTAACTTCGGTCATTTGAAAGAGTGTGCAAGGCCACATGGGTGGGGTGACTGGGAAACGGTGATGTGACGTCTCTGCAGTTATATATATTGACCAATTCTTTGTCTTACAGGATCCCACTGAGCTTCTCTCATGTTGGTTAAAAACAAGGAGGAATTCAGAATACTTAGAGTTCTGACTCAACCTGCAAAGTCAGAAGTTTAACTTAACCTGTGTATTTTTCATTACTTGTGGAAGAATGCTGTTCTTTTCCTGACATAAATTTATGTTAAAATCAATTTTGAGAAGACATTATGCTTTCAAATATGTCATCAGGGTGCAGCACGCTAAGTTGAGTCCACCTGTCACAGCTTGTCTGGAATATAATTGGGTGAGCTCTTGTAGCAAGAATGAAATTCATCGTGTCGCCACTGGAAAAGTCTATCAAAGTCTCCATTTGTTTCACTATATCCTTGTCTGATCAAATCCACTTGAATCTAAAATTTTCTAATTCCAAGGGTTGACACGATGACAGGAAACAGCTGGTAAAAGGCCCCAAGACGCCTTATGCTCTTTCATGTAATTACAAGCAGCTTTCTAAGAATATTCAAAGGGATTACTTACAATTATGGTTCATTATGATATCATAGATTTCCCCCCTCCAGAGTGGAGAGTCAAAATATATTAACATTGTTATTGGAGAGATATTAATGCCAAGTTTCTTTGTAAGAACAAATTGCAAAAACATTTAAGGCAGTATAAATCCAACTCTATTAGATGTGCTCTTTTCCTTGTATTCAGGGAGGAATTATCGTGAAGCTAAGATTACATGTATGTAATTTGAAAAACTCAGGATCTGCCACCAGAATACACACCCAATCAATCAAAATTATTTCTCTTTTGTGTAAAGGACTTCACATGTTATATATTACCTCATAAGATTTCTACATCAACTGTATGAGGTGAAAATAGCTTGTATTTTATTTGATAAAGTTGATTCTCAGTCTTCTTAAGTTATTTGCTCATAGTAACAGATTAGGCAGTAGAAGGAAAGCCAGATTTTCTAGCTCCAAATTCAACTTTTTGCCTTTCATGAGGAATAGGAAATAGCATTTTTGAAAAACCATTCTTACAGCAGGTTGTTCCTTAGTGGTCTGCACACAGTGAATTGCTGCATGTTCCTACTCATTGAATTTTATTAATAATTTTATAAAAATTGAATGCTTCATTGACACCTGTATTGAACCATGGAAAATTTATGTAAAATTCATTATGGGAGAAAAGATATATCATTTTAATTCAATTTTATCTAAAATTGAAGCATGGTTAGACTAAATATTAATAGAAGAGACCTTTGATTCATTGCTGTTAAATATTTTATACCCCAATAAAAATTCAATGTTGTTCTCCTGGGAGAACAACTGAAAGGCCATATCAATATCTTTTATTGATATGGTCTTTCAGTACTGTAAAATTATTGAGTGTTATCTGTTATTAAATATATATATATAACATTTTTGGAAAAGGTAAAATCATATTCTCTACCTAAGCTAAGTGAATAGTCATATGAAAAAGCAAATGGTAGGATTTTATAATTCTTAAATTAGATCATCTTTGTTAGAATAGAATATTTCAATAATATTAGCAATACTACCCAGTGAAAAGCATTTGATTGCAACTAATAAATTGACTCAAGATAGCTCATGTTAAAATAGGAGCAAATATTAGAATGTATGAGTTGGTCTTATACAATATTACAACAGAAAATATAGACTGTCAAATTTGTGGAAAAATGCATAACACTGACCATCTTTTTATATCTGTCTTGCTTCCTCTTCCTAATGGACACTTTCCCTTCACTTCTGTATGAACATGGCTAGAAAAGCCACTGATTTTAAGTAAGCAGAGAAGTATGACCAGCTTTCCTAAAACTTATTTGAAACACACTGGAAAAAAAATTATGATTGGCCAAGCTCAGTAGTGTTCTCCTTCCCTTGAAAAGGAAATTTCAGGGTTATATATGAAAAATATGATGCCCAGCTCTTGTTCCTATGGTTAAGAGCAGGGAGAAGCTTTGCACAAGTGTTTATGGAATAGGAAGAAAAGTATCTATGAATACATGATATTCTATGAGTTGCAAAGTTACTTGGGAACAACTATCATGGCTACTTTCAAGGAAGATTTTTTTTTTTTTAACATTTTATACCATCAAAAAGGGAAATTGCTATATTTTTGCTTTGTTTTGCTTTTTTTTTTCTATTGTTTTACATTTCACTTGAGAATACTAATTCATACCACATCTTTAAAATTATATAGAAGTCAGCCAGTGTTTGGATTAAATTAGTAAAAAGTAATTTCTGAGGCACATGCATGATAATGTGTTAGGAATTTTAGAAAAGAAATAAATTAGAGAAGGATGCTTTGCTCTTCAAAGGTTTATTCATTCCCAGTGAAATTGCCTAGCTTACCAACATGCCAAGCATGATCAATATAATACTCATTGCTGTCCTTTATATTCATCCATAAAACACCCTGAGGACATCTACATCAGAGACAGCCAGTTAACCATCCAACACCCAGTTCCTCCTTCATCTTTAAAAACAGGCATTCATATTGTTGGAGGTGCCAATGAGACTAAAACATTGCTCTCTCTGCCTCCTTTGTAGATCAAAGTGGTCAAGATACATGAGCACAAGCTTGAGTGGGACTTCAGAGAAAATTCTTTCAGAAGATGTCTTCCTGGGCCATTCATTCTGGCCATAAATGAATAACTAAAATTGGACTTGCCCTCTTGCCCTAAACTCTAAAACTCACTACCTCCAACCGACACATAAAAAAATGTAGAGGGTGGCCTCTCTGATGCATTGAACAGTGAACCTAGCAGGACTGTTATCCTTAAAAGAAACACTAGAGATGATGGCCACCTTTTTCCAGGCTCTATGAATGGGGGAGCTTTCTCACCTTGTTGCAGAGAGGTGGAACTCACCTGGAATGGTAATCTCACTGGGCTAGAGAGGCAGAGATGAGAATTTCAACCTTCTGTAGAGTTCGGTTTCGGGGACCAGGATATCATAAAGGAGTGGCCCACACAGAAATCTGATGGAAGTTCAACATTGTCCTGTGGCCAAAGTCTTGACTCTCCACGCGTCGGCTGGGACTCCACAAAGCCTAGCAGAGTAGGCTCGTGGATAAGGAGGCTGCATGGAACTGAGAGGCATTGGGATTTCAGCCCATCAGAGCGGAGAGACCTGAGAAACGGGTGTTCCGCTGACATCCCTGAGGCGCTGCATTTAGAGTGAGAAACCCTTTATCCTTCATATTCTGGAACTGTTCGGTGTGCATTTATTCATTGATGATTCTGTCCATATTTGCGGTGGCTCAGATGGTAAAGCGTCTGCCCGCAATTTGAGAGACCTAGGTTCAATCCCTGGGTTGGGAAGATCCCCTGGAGAAGGAAATGGCCACCCACTCCAGTGCTCTTGCCTAGAAGATTCCATGGATGGAGGAGCCTGGTGGGCTACAGTCCATGGGGTCACAAAGACTCGGACACGACTGAGCGACTTTACTTTCACTTTCTATTTGATGCCAAGACCTGGGCTTATGGCAGAGAAAGTCCTTGAACTATTTGAAATCCCTCATTGTGACAGGATCTGACAGAATAAAAGAAATGAGGCCAGTAAATGCAAGGCCTTCTCCTGGAGTGATGCAAAACCTGTTATAATAATTGGACACTGTTTTTCAATGTCTATCTGTAATATAAACGAGGCTTCCTTGGTAGCTCAGCGATAAAGAATCTGCCTGTCAGTGCAGGAGGCATGGGTTTGATCCCCGGGTCAAGAAGAGCCTCTGGAGAAGGGAATGGCAGCCCACTCCAGTGTTCTTGCCTGGGAAATCCCGTGGACAGGGAAACCTGGCAGGCTACCGTTCATGAGGTCACGAAGAGTCAGACACACTTAGCGACTAAATAACAACAAATAATATAAGTATGTAGTGTCAGAAATAAAGCAAAAATATCACTTTATTTATGTCCTGATGGCAAGTACTGAAAAATGTGAATAATTTTAGAGCTTATTTTTACAAATAAAAATACATCTTTGATTCAGTAAATAACTTCTATTTACTGAGTCCTTAATTCCATTTGATCTTTTTTATTTTAAGATTTTAAATAAAACTGTACTTACTAGTCAAGTAGAAGGTTGTTCAGAAACACTCGAAAGTGTCTTTCCATGATAATTATCTTCATTAATAGGAGTAGCGGCAGGAGATTGTAGAAACAGTGAGATATCCTTAAGAATGTGAATAAATGATAGGGATATTTCAAATCAGGCTATAGAAGTTTCTATTAATGTTTCATTTTTCCCACCAGTTGAACAAAAAATTAAACATCGATTTTTGAGAGATTTAAAAAAGATATTTAAATTAATTAATTCAAAGTCTTTGTACACTTATTCCTTAAGTATATCTGGAGTGTTATCATCATGGAAAAATAACTATTATGAAAAATATATTAGAACAGAATGCATGTGAACCATTTACTAAAAGCCATCCAAATTCTCTGAATGAATTCAGATCTCTGGGTGAAATTCGAATGACTATCCAGGTTGTGGGGGCTTCTCAGGGATTCAAGTGGTAAAGAATCCACCCACCAATGCAGGAGCTGCAGGAGACACAGATTCAATCCCTGGGTTGGAAAAATTCCCTGGAGGAGGGCATGGCAACCCACTCTAGCATTCTTGTTTGGAGAGTCCCATGGACAAAGGAGCATGGTGGGCTCCAGTCCATGGGATCACAAAGAGTTGATGATAACTAAAGTGATTGAGCATGCATACATGCTTGCATCCAGAGTGTGAGGAGATTTTGCAGGTAGAATCTTGGAATTTTGCTGTTTGCTTGTTTTAGTGATAGTGGAAACTAGAGAGACATTAGGATACTAAAGAGATGCCACTCACTGAACAGACAGAAATTCTGGAAATATGAGTCAGGAATTCAGACAGAGCACAGTGGATAGATTTGTCTATGGGTTCTGGGCGTTCATCTGGGAACTCAGAGGCTGGATTCTGAAGGCTCATTGACTTACCAAAGACGGCTGTCAGCTGACGTGTTAGCTAGAGAGGTTTGATGGAGTTGCTGTTGTTATTCTTCAGTTGCTCAGTCGTATCTGACCCTTTGGAACCCCATGGTCTGCAGCACGCCAGGCTTCCTTGTCCCTCAGTATCTCCTGGAATTTGCTCAAATTCAAGTCCATTGAGTTGGTGATGCCATATCCTGAATATATGTCCTGGGCATCCTTACAACATGGAGTCTTATGTCCAGGGAAAGTGTCAGAAGAGGTAGAGAGACCCTGGAAAATGTAACTTTTTAATAACTCAGATTTGAAGAAGTCATATAGGATCACTCACATCACACTCCATTGGCTGGGGCAGTAACAAACAACCAGCTGAAATTCTGGGGTTGGGGGGGGGTGTTGTGGTGAGGAGGTAAGTTATATTATAAAACGAGCACATGTGATTGTATATGCACCATATACCATGTCACAGTAGACCTTAAAAGTTACTTTTTAAAATATCTTATTCTCTTCATTAAAAAAAAAAATCCCTGTCACTCCTTAAAGAGATGTTTACCAAAATAACAGACATCTGGTGTTCACCAAGGTATAAACATATAAAAAGAAGTTACCTCTATTCCAAGTCATTGAGAACTCCATTCTGCAGGAGAAGAAATACATAGGTAAAAAATTAACTCATGTGATCTTTATCATTCATATTTTAAGAGTATTAATAAGGTAAAATGAAAATAACAGGACAAACTATAGACATGCAATGCCTTACTTATGAGAACTTCTGCTACATGGTTGACCAAATCATGATCTTCTCTTTGCAAACTACCAGTAACTCCAGATGAATCTAGGGTGAATTGGTATAATGCATTTTCAGCTCAGTTCAGTTCAATCGCTCAGTCATGTCCGACTCTCTGCGACCCCATAAACCGCAGCACGCCAGACCTCCCTGTCCATCACCAGCTCCTGTAGTTTACTCAACCTCATGCCCATTGAGTCAGTGATGCCATCCAGCCATCCCATCCTCTGTTGTCCCCTTCTCCTCCTGCCCCCAATCCCTCCCAGCATCAGGGTCTTTCCGATGATTCAGCTCTTCACATCAGGTGGCCAAAGTACTGGAGTTTCAGCTTCAGCATCAGTCCTTCCAATGAACAGCCAGGACTGATCTCCTTTAGGATAGACTGGTTGGATCTCCTTGCAGTCCAAGGGATTCTCAAGAGTCTTCTCCAACACCACAGTTCAAAAGCATCAATTCTTCAGCACTCAGCTTTCGTTATAGTCCAACTCTCATATCCATACATGACCACTGGAAAAACCATAGCCTTGACCAGATGTACCTTTGTTGGCAAAGTAATGTCTCTGCTTTTTAATATGCTGTCTAGGTTGGTCATAACTTTCCTTCTAAGGAGTAAGCGTCTTTTAATTTCATGGCTGCAATCACCATCTGCAGTGATTTTGGAGCCCCCCAAAATAAAGTCTGACACTGTTTCTACTGTCTCCCCATGTATTTCCCATGAGGTGATGGGACCAGATGCCATGATCTTAGTTTTCTGAATGTTGAGCTCTAAGCTAACTTTTTCACTCTCCTCTTTCACTTTCATCAAGAGGCTTTTTAGTTCCTCTTCACTTTCTGCCATAAGGGTGGTGTCATATGCAAATCTGAGGTTATTTATATTTCTTCCGGCAATCTTGATTCCAGCTTGTGCTTCCTCCAACCCAGCGTTTCTCATGATATAGTTAAATAAGCAGGGTGACAATATGCAGCCTTGACGTACTCCTTTTCCTATTTGGAACCACTCTGTTGTTCCATGTCCAGTTCTAATTGTTGCTTCCTGACCTGCATACAGGTTTCTCAAGAGGCAGGTCAGGTGGTCTGGTATTCCCATCTCTGTCAGAATTTTCCACAGTTTATTGTGATCCACACAGTCAAAGGCTTTGGCATAGTCAATAAAGCAGAAATAGATGTTTTTCTGGAACTCTCTTGCTCTTTCGATGATCCAGTGTATGTTGGCAATTTGATCTGTGGTTCCTCTGCCTTTTCTAAAACCAGCTTGGACATCTGGAAGCTCACGGTTCACATATTGCTGAAGCCTGGCTTGGAGAATTTTGAGCATTACCTTACTAGCATGTGAGATGAGTGCAATTGTGCGGTAGTTTGAGCATTCTTTGGGATTGCCTTTCTTAGGGATTGGAATGAAAACTGACCTTTGCCAGTCCTGTGGCCACTGCTGAGTTTTCCAAATTTGCTGGCATATTGAGTGCAGCCCTTTCACAGCATCATCTTTCAGGATTTGAAATAATGCATTTTATATGTATATATATGTATATATTCTCATGGGTGACACCCTGTTTATGAGTCTCTACTGTTTTAGTCATAACTGCTCAGCCTATAGATAGACCCTTGTGAGACAGTGGACAATACATAATAGTTTGGTTTCTTCCCCTCATCCCTAGCTCAGAGCACCTAAAACTCTTGCACATTCCTAAGTGTTCAGAGCATTTTTTATTCTAATGAAGTGACTCTGATTGGTCTCCTGGATGGTTCCTGCATGATGGTGGGTTAGGAGAAAGACCAAACCATGATTAATAGCTTGGAAATTTTATCCCTGCTCCCCTCTCCCCTATTCACCTATAGAAGACAGAAGAGTTGGAAGTAGAGTTAATGTAATTACTCATGCTTACATGAATAAGCCTCTATAAAATCCCAAGAGTAGGTAGTACAGAGCGCTTTGAGGAGAGTGAACAAATCCACCTGGGAAGGGAATGCACCCAGCTCCCCTGGGACAGAGGCTGCTGCCCTCAGGATTCTCTGAGACCTTGCACCTCTTCACCTGGCTGTTCATCTGAATCCTCCAAGACAAGCTTTAATAAACAGGTAAATAAATGTAAGCAAGTGCTTTCGTGAGTTCTGTGAGCTGCTCAAGCAAATTAGTTGAACCTAAGAAGAGGGTTAGGAACCTCCAATTTGTAGCCAAATCGGACAGAAGTTGTGGGTAAATGGGGCACCTGCTACTTGAGTTGGAGGGGGCAGTCTTTGTGGGGCTCAGCCTTTTGATCTGTGGGGTCCAACACTATTTTCAGGTAGATAGTGTGAGGATTGAATTAAACTGTTGTCTCGGAGAGTTGCTTAGTGTGGGGAAAAATCCTCAGTATTTGGTATAAGAAGTATCAGGAGTAAACGCTCCGCGTGAGTAATAAGGGGGAAACACTACTACTGGGAGGGAAGAAGTTTACCTACTCCACCCTTGACCAAGGAAGGAGCATTTGGTTCCCAGCCGTTAATCAGACTGTCCCTCATTTATCAGAATTTGTACACAGAGATAAAAGTAATTACAAGGTGGGGCAATGTCCTAGAGAAAGTGTCCACGAATTTTTACCATGTATGCACCCAGAGTTACCCTGATTGCCACTTTTCCTGAAATCTGGGTAGTCACATTTTCTTTCCTTTGTGATATCCCAATTTTGTATGTACTTGATATGGCTGTGTGTGTGTGTGTGTGTGTGTGTGTGTGTATGTATAGGTCTCCATCAGTTTTATGGTTCTCATAAGAAAAAATTTCTTGTCTTGTATCATCATTAATGAAAGGTCTTCCAGCCCTTTTTTTTAATTTGTCTTAAGCAAGTTGGCACTAAACTTAATAACATTTAATTTTAAAAGATATTGATGCATATTTTACATTTACAATTATTACTCCAAGATTGAAAATATAAAATTTAATGTTTTAATTTGCTGCTTACATAATTCATATATATCATATATATATATATTTATCTCTCTATGTCATATATATATATATATGTCTTTGACATTTACAGAAATAACTCACTATTGATAAGCTAAAATATAAAATCAATTTCTGTGGATAGAATTTTGTACAATCTGTTTACTTTGTTTGGAAATAAATTATCCATCATTTTATTAAATTGCAGACAGAAAAAGATAAGAAAAAACATAGTCTGTATTTAAAAAACTATTTCTAGCTATTACTTATGCTTTAACATTTATGCCTTGATCCCTTTAAAACTTACAATTTTTAGTGTTAAATACTGGCTCTGGCAAATCACAAGTCTTCTTTACGAATAGTTTCTCAGCTTTGAGCATTTTTAAATATAGACCTAAAAATAGTACAGAGGCTTTTGCTTTTGTTTTTCAGAGTTTTTTTTGGTCCTCTTAAAAGAAACTTCTAAGAACTTCACTAAGTATAAATAAAGAACAGGCAACACAGAAGTCCTGAAGCAAAACCTGCTTAATTCTATATTTTGATTCACAGCAAAAATATGTCTCTATTCATAGGCTATTTTTTTTTAAATCCTTTTTTTTTTTTTTTTACTTCAGGGTCTATGAGATTTATTAACAAGGATCTACACTGAGTGTTGAATTTATTCAGATTTTGTCTGTAGGATGGAGGAAAAGACCCATTTACATTCACACATGATGTTATGCTTCTTTTGCCTTGTAACTACTGTCGATGTTAAACCAGACCAATTACATTTGTTGACTTAACATTCACAATTTCTACTAATAAAGTATGGCCCCAGAGATCCATGACCTGGAGTAATTTATAATTGAGTTACAGCATAAATTTGATTCAAGCATTTTGAAAGGCTGGTGAGTAATGCAGTTAATGAAGAAGCCCTGCTGACTACATTGCAACCACACCTCAAGGAAAACCATTCCTTGGTGATTGCGGTTTATGTGGTAGCTTGGATAAAGTGAGAAAACCAAGCAATAATGTTTTTGCACATATTTCTAAGAAGAAAGCCGTTGGTAGTGCTCACGAAAGACATGAAGAAAAAGTAGAGAGGTCAAAGAAAATGATGATTATAGTAAAAAATGAGATATTTTGCATCAAGAATGTTACTCTATCCTTGGGCGTTTCTGTGAATTGCTATTGGAATCAGAGGTGTAATCATATTGAAGTTTCATTTTTTTTTTTTTTTTGGAAGACTATTTTTTAGCTCATAGTGTATCTTTCATCAAATAGTACATAATGCCTGATTATCTCTCTTTTGGGATGTCAGAGCCACTGATCTTCAAAGCAAGAAATTGCAAATGGGGCTATTTTTCCTATTTGTGAAATACTTTAATAACTAGAGACTTTCTCACATTTACTCTCTGGTTATCTACTGTGTATTTTCTATAGAAGAGACAGGATAAATATATGACTTTTTTTCTCTTTTAATTATGTTACAAAACACAGAGTTGATTTCACAGCACCTTCAAAAGGGATCCATTAGATTTTGTGTGGGGGTCATCATTTTAAAATCATGGAATTTAAACAAAATTGATAGGTTTAAATCTATTGAATTTTTTGTCTGTATTGAAGTGCACATAATTCCTTCTTTGACTAGTGGAAGCCTATTTATATTGACTCCTGAATCATTTTGACATGACTCCAGAAGTAATTGACAGTCTCTTGCAATTTGGTAATATTAACAAAAGATGACCCCAAATCATCTGATAGATATAATGATCTAGGCCTAAAACATCCCTGATTTGTTTACGTTTTAAATGGATCTTCAAGACTGTAATTTAAGTGCTGGTAGAGTTGTTTATCGGAGTAGGCAATGGCACCCACTCCAGTGCTCTTGACTGGAAAATCCCACGGACGGAGGAGTCTGGTGGGCTGCAGTCCATGGGGTCGCTAAGAGTCGGACACGACTGAGTGACTTCACTTTCACTTTTCACTTTCATGCATTGGAGAAGGAAATGGCAACCGACTCCAGTGTTCTTGCCTGGAGAATCCCAGGGATGGGGGAGCCTGGTGGGCTGCCATGGGGTTACACAGAGTCGGACATGACTGAAGCGTCTTAGCAGCAGCAGCAGAGCAGCAGGGTTGTTTATGGGCTTCTCTGGTTGCTCAGATGGTAAAGAATCTTCCTACAATGAGGGAGGTACAGATTTGATCCCTGGGTCAGGAAGACCCCCTGGAGAAGGGAATGGCTACCCACTCCAGTATTCTTGCCTGGAAAATTCCATGAACAGAGGAGCCTGGTGGGCTAAAGTCCATGGGGTTGCAGAGTCAGAAATGACTGAGCAAGTAACACTTTCATGAGAGCTGTGTATGTCTACCAGCTTCATCATTATTTCTGGACCCTTCAGTGATTTGTGCTATACTACACCATGGTAGGAGAAGGCAATGGCACCCCACTCCAGTACTCTTGTCTGGAAAATTCCATGGATGGAAGAGCCTGGTAGGCTGTAGTCCATGGGGTCGCTAAGAGCTGGACAAGACTGAGCAATTTCACTTTCACTTTTCACTTTCATGCATTGGAGAAGGAAATGGCAACCCACTCCAGTGTTCTTGCCTGAAGAATCCCAGGTATGGGGGAGCCTGGTGGGCTGCCGTCTATGGGGTCACACAGAGTCGGACACGACGACTGAAGTGACTTAGCAGCAGCAGCAACACACCATGGTAACACAATAAGCAAGATCCAGATCATGGAAAACTCCACTAGAGAATTAATCTGATAAGTGATTATTTTAAATGTGGACTAAACTCCAGACATGTTTAATAATCATGGTAAACTAATGTTTAGTAAACATCTCAGTTTAACTCTTCTCAACTCAGTCAAGCATTAGAATAGAGCCTGGAATTGTAATTTGGAGTATTTAATACTTTAGAAGGTTTATAACAAAGGATATCATCAATTTAAAATTAGAGAAAAGTAAAAAAGTTGGTTTAAAACTCAACATTCAAAAAACTAAGATCTGGCCCCATCACTTCCTGGCAAATAGATGGGGAAACAGTGGAAACAGTGGCAGACTTTATTTATTTATTTATTTTTTGGCTCCAAAATCACAGCAGATGGTGACTGCAGCCATGAAATTAAGACACTTGGTCTTTGGAAGAAAAGCTATGACCAACCTAGATAGCATATTAAAAAAAGCAGAGACATTTCTTTGCCAACAAAGGTCCATCTAGTCAAAGCTGTGGTTTTTCCAGTAGTCATGTATGGATGTGAGAATTGCACTATAAAGAAAGCTGAGTTCTGAAGAATTGATGCTTTTGAACTGTGATGTTGGTGAAGACTCTTGAGAGTCCCTTGGACTTTAAGGAGATCCAACCAGTCTATCTTAAAGGAGATCAGTCCTGGCTGTTCATTGGAAGGACTGATACTGAAGCTGAAACTCCAATACTTTGGCCACCTGATGCAAAGAACCAACTCATTGGAAAAGACCCTGTTGCTGGGAAAGATTGAAAGCCAGAGGAGAAGTGGACGACAGAGGATGAGATGGTTGGATGGCATCACTGACTCAATGGACATGAGTTTGAGCAAGCTCTGGGAGTTGATGATGGACAGGAAAGCCTCACGTGCTTCAGTTCATGGGGTCGCAAATAGTTTGACATGACTGAATGACTGAACTGAAATGAACCTTAGACAATATTATCCCTTGATGAATATTACTGAAAATAGTTCCGTACGATCATGTGTTTGATAAACTGTTTAACAGTGATCAGGAGATTAGCACTGACATTCCACATTTTTCTGTGTTTACTACAAAAATAATTTCTCACTCACCCTGAGTCAGTACACTTAATTTTTCAAAATTGTGCAATCCAAGAGGAGATGCGGCATTCAGGTCTATAACTAAATAGAAACAGCAAATTGTTTTCATTTTTTTAGCATTGTCCTTAAATACTGTTAGCCAGTACCGTGGGGGCCCTCTCCTCTCTCTCGTTTCCTCAGTCTAACCTGGGGAGGACCCACAGGTTTCCTGAATATTTCCATGACTCCCAGTGTCTCTCTCCTTGAGAATGTTCTCTGGCCTCTCCAGCCTGCAAAGCCAGCACCAGGGGCAGTCAGAAGTGCCAGGAGGCTAACCCTCCAGAAGCAATCCCTAATCAATGAAAGATGAGAGGATCAGTACTCCTGTTTTCTTGTTCCCTTCTTCCAGTAGGTAGCCTATGCATTAACCCACCTTTTACTGGTTTTCTTCCCTTCCCTGTGAGCACCAGAACAATCACACCCATTGATTATGTAAGACCGAGAACTTAGACATCACCCTTATCAGTTATGCAATGAAACCACAGAATATCTTGTGACTTGTATACACATTCTTCTTTGCTTAGATTTTTGCCTGGCTTGAACCAAGTTGTCTTAAGAAATCAACCAACACAAAGACTTGTGTTCCACCCTAAGAACCTCTGAGTCAAACCTAGTAGTAATAAATATTGTACAATCATTTCTCTAATGATACATCATTCAAAACGGCCTATGTAGTGTTCTCCCTCGATGCTCTAGGTAATTAGAACTCTGTTTGCCTATACAGGTGGAGAAGGAAATGGCAACCCACTGCAGTAATCTTGCCTGGAAAATTTCATGGACGGAGGAGCCTGGTAGGCTACAGACCATGGGGTTGCAAAGAGTCAGACACGACTGAGCGACTTCACTTTCTTTTCTTGCCTATACTGTAAATGGTTTCTTTATTTGAAGGGAGCATGTTTTATAAGCTAATCTCAACTCTCACCTGAATCCTTATTCTAAATTATCCTCTCAATTCTGTTTTGAGGGAAATTGAAGCTATGACAAATAAACTGAAAATTTTAAATTATTATTATACAACATATTAACATAAAATAGAAGAGAAAGAATGAAAAAGAATGAGCCCTGTATGTGATCACCTAGCACTCACTAGCTTATGTTTTTGCCCACTCCCCCAAGGTGAATTATCTGAAGATCTTAGAATTTAGACATTATGCACGAAATTCCAAAGCCACAGGCTGAAAGTTGAGATCTAACTCTTCTCCTCAGAGCTGTAGCACTGATCTCTCTTAGTGGTCATAGGATGCACTCTCATTTTACATTACCTGTGATAAAATAAATTTTTACAGGAGCTTAGTGAAGTTAGCTATAAAATCCATAACTTGATAATAGAGACAATTTTTCTGGAACTTAAGGAGTCTTGATGTTTACCACATGCTATGAACTGAATTCTATCTTCCCCAAATTCATATACTGAAGTCCTAACTCCTGAATGTGATCAACCAAAAGATAGAGTCTTCAGGAGTTAATTAAAGAGTATAAGGTTAAGATCAGAAAAGTGAAAGTCACTCAGATGCGTCCACCTCTTTGTGACTCCGTGAATTGTAGCCCAGCCCACTGTGAATTGTCCTGGGATTCTCCAGGCAGGAATCCTGGAGTGGGTTGCCATTTCCTTCTCCAGGGGATCTTCCCCACCCAGGGATCAAATCCGCATCTCCTGCATTGCAGGCGGATTCCTAACCGTCTGAGCCACTAGGGAAGTGGGCTGGAATCCAAAACTGTGGCCTTTTATTAATAATAAAGGAGAGAGTGTGTGTGTGTGTCCATCTCTCTGTCTGTTTCTCTCTCTCTCTACTTCATCACACAGAGAAAGCAGCCATCTGCAAGCCAGAAAGACGGCTCCCACCAGAGCCCAACCAGGCTGAGACCGAGATCGAGGACTTCCAACCTCCAGCACTTTGAGAAAACGCATTTTTGAAGTTTAAGCCACTCAGTATATGGTATTTTTTTATGGTAGCCTGAGCTGACTAGTTCAAGACTTCTAGACCTAACTTCCAAAAACAATGCCATGAACAGTTATCCATATTTTCTTCTTGCTAACTATGTGTGGAACATGGTGGAATCCTGGAACCACCACTTGAATAAAAATCACATTTTTGATCATAAACTTCAATTCTGAAATGTGTGTGAAAATTTAACTTTAGTCACTGAGCCACTTAGACTTGTTATATATCTGTTATAGCAGTCAGGGTTACCTTACAAACAGAAATAAGTACCTTTCAATGAAAGGTTGCTGCCATAACACCAGGAACACTGTCACTGACCCAGTGGACAATCAGGAGGCAGTGAGGACACTTATTTCAGAGGCTAAAAGGTGGACAAACTTACCTTGCAAAGGCAGAATACTTGTGACACTGATTTCTATAGAGAAAATTATTTATCCACTACTCTCTTTTTATGTACAGTGATAGAAAACATTTAAATGACAATGTGTTTTTTATTTTGCTTTTGTGCTTATTGCGAGATACTAAAAAATGCTGAATCAGGAAAGAATTGGTCAGTGTATAATCAGAGGCAGAGGGAATACAAAGAGTCTAGAAATTTAAGGTCTCAAAGAATTGGAAAAACTAGTTGATTCTAGATCCCAAACAGCAGGATATCAAATTAAAACAAAAAAAAATGGCCTTTGACAAAAGCCCTCAAGGACTTCACAGTTTTGCCCTACAGAAAAATTTAAATGTGTGTCCTTCCTGCCTATTATTTCAGATATTCTCCACTTACCTATTAAACCAGAAAGAGATTCATAGGGATGAGAAAGTGAATAAATAAATTAGCCTTCAGAAGGAAGTATAGAAAAGAATTTGTGTGTAATCGCTGTTATAAGGTACCAAGCGAAAGCAAATAAATAAACAATAAAACTTTTGGAACAGTATTTCCTAAAGCGCTCCATGAACCTGAATTATAGAATTGGAGAAACTATTAATTGTGTTATCATTAAAACAACTTTTTGATTGCCCAGACTTACAGTATCAGGAAGCGTGCTGTGAAAGTTGTGGGTAGCTAAAGGGGACATAAAATAACCGCTTCAGGTTATGGCCTCGTAGAACAATAGAGGAAAAGGAGCCTTCTGAGGGTAGAGCCGTGGGCCATAAAGGGTAAAAGACAAAAGATTTCCTCCCAGAAAGCAGGATTAGGATCTCATCTGGACCTCCACCCTCCACCAGGACATGGGGATCCTGTCACACCTTTCTGGCCGAGGTTCATCTTATTACAGGCTAGAGGCCACTAGGCGTCTCCCATAATTTTGTTTTCCTTATGGAAGTATTGATTATAGTTACCTTGTCTTCATTCTATCAATTTTTATTGAGTGGGACGGTAAAGGTAATTTATCTTTTTGTATTACCAAACCTGAATCTTGAGCGATTACTTCTAGACTTCCATAGGTGTGTGTCATTCAGATATCCTCGACTTTGAGATGGTAGTAATGACTGGATGAAACTTTGGTTCATCTCCTTGGAAAAAGGGGTGAGTGTATTCTATGTGGGGGATAAGGGTAAAGATATTTGATACCCAAGAGAGTAGACGACGTCAGAGACCGACTAAATATTCACCAACCCATTTCCTCCTTCACTCAGGCACAAGGCAAGCTACATTTTCCAGCTTCCCTTGTAGTTAATTTCTACCATGTGAGTGAATTCTAGTCAGTAGAATGTAAAACTAGGCCTGCCTTTCAGAAAGACTGAGTGACTTTTAATTTTATTTTGGCCACCTGGTGTGAAGAACTGACTCATTTGAAAAGATCCTGATGCTGGGAAAGATTGAAGGCGGGAGAAGAGGAGGCCGGGGATGAGATGGTTGGATGGCATCACTGACTCGGTGCACAAGAGTTTGAGCAAGCTCCGGGAGCTGGTGATGGACAGGGAGGCCTGGCGTGCTGCAGTCCATGGGGTCACAAAGAGTCGGACACGACTGAGTGACTGAACTGATTCATAACTCATCTTAACCTATCCACTTGCTGCTACCAGAATAAAAATCAAGATAAGCTAAAACAAGTGCATGAAATAAAGCTCTATGTTTCCACATTTTAAACGTAGTATATGAATTTAATCTCACAACATCCAAAAGTTATAAGAGATTCTGCACTTTGTGACTCATTTTTTTTAAATATTCAAAATATCTTTTATATAATACTTATAAACATATTTCAGAAACCTGTCTCTGGGGTTAGGATGATCATAATTCAACGTGGACAAGGCCATGTCTTCATCATGAGGAGAGGACCTCACTTTAGTGAACAGGGCTGCGCCAAGCCTCCTGTGAATTTTGCAGTCCTTTGTTGATTTGCCTTAAGCCCCAGGCCCATCAAGTGTTCCTCCAAGATGGGACCAACCTCTGAACTCATATATCAAGAAGTATCAGCTTTGACCCCCTACACACCAAGTCTTCCCCTCGGTGTTTAGCTCCCCTTCCTTGGCGCTTGTATTGATTCTGATAAGATCTACTACTTGTCACTGGTAGACCTTCTGACGCCAATGTCCCATGAATATCTTTCCTTTGAGTTTTCCAGAAAAGCGCCAAGCTGCAGGCGAGGGAGCATCCAGCCCATCCCTCAAGGCATCTGGAGGCCCCTCAAGGACAGGATTATACTGAAGAGATTCAAATGCAGTACTCAGAGTGGGGCCAGATATTTGTTTGTTAAGAACACCATTCATGGGCAGAATGTTGGTCCCTTCCCGGTGATGTCCAGCCTTCCCTGGAGATGACTGTTCATATTTGTCACACCTCTTGGTCACATGAATGTTGTCCCACAAAAGCAGTCCCTTTTCTTGTTTCTTGCCATGAATATTCAGGATTACAGGTTGACAATAGGCCCATTCTGGACTAGGGCGAATCTGGTTAACCCTGACTTACCTCTTTGAGTCTCCTGCTCCATCTCTATTTCTATTTATTCCTTCTTGACAACTTTATTAACAAAATGTTTAATGTTTTCTTTTCTCATACAAAATCATAAAGAGCTTTAAGACCTGTCAGGAAAAGACAAAATTCTAACTTGTCAGATAAAACTTACTCCCATTACCATTGAGTAATAATTGTTCGTCCCTGAAGCATAATGACAAGTGATGTTTTCCCCTATCTGGAAAGGAGAAGAAAGTGGAAGAAACACATTCATTCCCATTCTTTTTATGGGTTGCATCGTGTCCCTCCCACCCCCAAATTCATAATATTTTAATGCTCAATCTCAGGATCTAACTTTATTTGGAGATAGCATCTTTACAGGGGTAATAAAATTAAAATGAGTCTTATTCGGGTGGACCTTAATCCAATATGAGTAGTATCTTTGAAAAAGGGGAGGGAGGCGGGAGGGGGGATCGGGATGGGGAACACATGGAAATCCATGGCTGATTCATGTCAATGTATGGCAAAAACCACTACAATATTGTAAAGTGATTAGCCTCCAACTAATAAAAATAAATGGGGAAAAAATAAATAAACAAATAAAAAAGAAAAGGGGAAAAGTTGGAGGCAAATAGGAACAAAGGGAGAACACCATGTGAAGATAATGTCAGAGACTGGGTGATGTCAGAAGTCAAGGAACACCAGTGTAAGCAAGCAGGCACATGCAGGGGAGATTCTGCCTTAAAAACCATGGAAGGAACCCATGCCAACACCTTGACCCCAGATTCTGTCCTCCAAAACCGAGAAACGGCCAGTGTTTAAGCCACCCTGCTTGCGATTCTTCTGACAGTCTTGGGAAACTGATACACCCTCCTTCAAGGACAGACGGAAGAACATTTGTTAATGCCACACGGTCAAACCGTGCAGCAAACTCTGGGTTCTCATGCCTTGCTCCCCAAGCATTCCTGCTGTCCAGAGACCCCAACACTTGGCAATGCTTCTGTCTGAGTTGATTGCTTGCTCCTCACCTTGTTTTTCATCCCACTTGACGGATCCTTCCTGACTGTGGTGGTGGGTAAGGATGGAAGGTAGTGGGGGGAATGGAGGGTGAAGGGCTCACTGCTCCCTGCCTGTAGGAAGATGAATTTTTCTCCTTGACTGTGAGTGTGCCTATGGGGAACTCTTACTGTGTCACAGTATTTCAGAGAAAAAGGAAGAGAGTGAGTTTTATTTAGAGATGTCTGTTTGACACTTATAGTTCAGATCTGGGAGCAAACGCAGGGATAAAAGACAGAGGTATAGACCTGGGAATTGGTGAAATTCTGAGAGTAGATGAGAGTTTATAGAAATTTTCTGTATTCAGTAAGGAATACAGCTGAGGGCAGAGTCCCATAAATCAACATTTAGAAGGCAAGAAGGATAATAAAATACAGATATTTATTATCCTCCTAGTAAGTACTAGATTCTATAAACAAAATAAGAGCTAACACAAAACTCACTAGATGTCAGGTATCATTCGAAATTTTTTTTAAATGTTACCTAATCTAAACTCTCTCACAACTGTACTTAGGTAAGTACTATTATGATCCCCACTTCTGTGATGAAGAACTGAGGCTCTGAGAGGTTACTGAATAAGTAGAGAGCAAGTGTACATTGCTAGGTCCTCTGGCCCAGAGCCTGTGCTCCAACTGACCACAGGACCCTGCCCGGGAGTAATCGCTCTAATAGAACCAACGGTAGGTGGATGTGTGTGAATCTGTTACGTACCAGGTTCTTGGCCTTCCCCAATCAATAGAAATTGACTATAGAGGCCAGACAAGAAATTCAGACAAGGCTTTACTGGGGCCCCTGATACAGCAGGAAGGAGAGAAAGCAAATAAGAGGTCCCCCTGCTTGCTTTGTCCCCAAGGGGGGCAAGCTTTTTCCTGACATAAGGCGAGGGTAAGGATGTGTCCAGAGATTGGGCCAAAGGGATGGTTTAGGTGATGTAGCCACTCCTTAGGTAGGATTGTTGAAGGGGGCATGCGCAGTACTCTTCAAAACTGGCAGTTGGATTTTTTGGTCTCTTTGTATCTTTTGTCCAGAATTTGTCCCTACTGAGCCCGAACACAGTTATTTTTAGTCTCGTACAGTTTCTTTGTGTCTTTTTGCTCAAGGAGAGGTGTGTCCAGGTGCAAGTGTTGCAGCATTGCAGCAAAGAGTCTGAGATCCCAGCCCGTCTCCAATTTACACCGCGATGGAGCTGATCGCTCAGTCACTCAGACTCTTTGCGACTCGTGGACTGTAGCCCACCAGGCTCCCTCTGTCCATGGGATTCTCCAGACAAGATTACTGGAGTGTTTTCCATCTCCTTCTCCATGGGATCTTCCCAAGCCAGGGGTCAAACACAGGTCTTCTGCATTGCCCGAAGATTTACATCGGGAGCCTCCCATAACACTCAAAAACTCTCCGTGAGGTCGATGCTGATGAGTTATTCATATTTTGCAGACTAAATCTCAGACAGATTAAGTAAACTTTCCACAGGTACGAAAACAATAAATAGCAATACTTAAAGTGCTTGTGAAAACTAGTAGAATCTGAGTGAAATCTATAGCTGTGTAAATAACATCACAGAAAACTCAGTTTCCTGGTTTTGAGTTGTGTATGGTGGTTACATGTGATGCTATCAGTGGGGAAAGCTGCCTAAGGGATGCTGGACAGTTCTGTAAATTTTGCAACTTCTCGGGAGTCTTACATTGTTTCAAAATTTAAAATGTTTAAATACAATTTTATTTAAAAAATAAAAACAAATAAAATAAAACTAAAAAAAAGCATAGTTGGAAATCACATACAAGGCATCTTGACAAACCATGTAGAAAGTGACTGTATCATTGGGGGAACAATATTTCTTCAGAAGTATTTCCTTTCCACTTTATTTCATATTTTATGCCTCTATTGTCAATGTTTATCATTTGATTAGAAAAAAGAATGAATGGATTAAAATACAAAAAAAGAAAGCACTGTTTCATTGGAACCCAGTTTTCTCTGGTTCTGAAGCATACATGCTTGTCCTTGACACATTTTTATTCATTTATTTATTTTCCTCAAGAGGATCAGAAGAGATAACAGAGCAGGACAGAGTGAGAGAGATTGAGAATTTTAAACCGATGAGAAAACATATGCAAACATACACAATATGTGACATTCACTGCGCTATTAGGCAGTTTAAATGCTTTTTCAGTGACTCTCCAAGGGTGGTGTTATAAATGGTTTTATACTGAGGGAGCATTCAGGCTTAGGAAAGTTAATTCACCCATGTCCCTCATGTCAGAACCAGGAATAATCCTTAGATATGTCTTATGCATGCATGCTCAGTTGCGTCAGATGTGTTTGACTCTTTGCAACCCCATGAATTATAGCCTGCCAGGCTCCTCTGTCCATGGGATTCTCCAGGCAAGAATACTAAGCTGAGTTTGTCATTTCCTCCTCCAGGGGACCCTCCTGACCCCAGGACTGAGCCAGTGTCTTCTCTGACTCCTGCACTGGGAGGCGGATTCATTACCACTAAACCACCTGGGAAGCTCTAGATCTGTCTTCGTCTGTGCCTTTTCTATTTGTGTTAGAGAAATCTGCCTGGCAGAGCTTAAAGAGAGAACTGGCTCTGGAGCCATGGAAGCAGAGATTTCGGAGTGAGAGGAGACCCTGAACGGGGCAGGGATATAAAGATGAAGTCTTTGCCTGCGCAAAGAAGAGAATTCTTGCAGGACAAGCAATTCCAACACATGACAGGCAAAAGGCAATTTTGTAGTTTGAAAGGTGAACTGGTGAAGGTAGGAGCGCTGTCTGAGCCCCTTTGGACTGCTGAAATGAAATACCATACACTGGGCATTTTGGAAACAACAGAAATTTACTTCTTACAGTTCTGGCATCTGGGAAGGCCAAGCTCAAGGGGTGAGTATGGTCTATTCTGGTGAGAACTCACTTTCTGACTTGGAGATGGCACCTCCCTGCTGTGTCCTCACAGGATGGAAGGGACCAGGGAGC
Organism: Muntiacus reevesi; assembly: GCF_963930625.1. Taxonomy (NCBI): domain Eukaryota; kingdom Metazoa; phylum Chordata; class Mammalia; order Artiodactyla; family Cervidae; genus Muntiacus; species Muntiacus reevesi. Next base: position 92,746,297 of record NC_089255.1, on the reverse strand, counting down.
CATCTGAGGCCTTTTTTTGTAAACCACTCATCCCACTACAGAGGGCCCCACCCTCATGACCTAATCACCTCCCAATGAGTCATCTCCTAATTTAACTGGGGAGTTACAGGATTTCAATTCAAGAATTTTTGAGGGGACACACTCTTTCCGGCTATAGAAGGGGCATTCAGTGTAATTACTTTTACAAGAAGTTTCTGGGGAAAAAAAAAAAGTAGCGTTTGTGGTTGAAGAAGGGGTCATGGGAAGATTGGCAGGTGGAGGAGAGGGTGCAGAAGGCTTGAATATGTGACTGCCCTCTAGGGAAGGACTGCCAGGTACCAAGAGATGGAACACCTCGGACTCTACATGGGTTAATAGGCATGACTGCTAGTTAATTCCTTCCTGCCTCTCCTACAGGGGCTATTCCACTGCCAGGAACATAGAGATACCAGAAATAAATACTTGAATCCGGACTGACTGTTTTATCAGCCCTAAATGTCACCATCCAGCTTCCAATGAATGCGGTCTCACCATGATGTGAAACTCCGGCTCCCCGCACAGAGAGAACCCCGCCCAAAGAGGCCTGTTCACCGTCAGCGAGGAGGGGCTCTGTCTGAGGGCTGATCAGACTCAGTTTTGCGAACCCTGGCGGGACCGAGCAGATAGCCTCACACGACGCCGGGTGATGTTGTAGGTTGCCCGCTGTTCTTTCGAGACAGCTGTCAAGGCTGATAAAACCTGTCATGCTTTCCCAGGCTCTGCAGCCATTTAAGAGCAAAAGAAATGCACCACGGTAGGAAGCGCATTCGAGAGGCATCTCCTTTTTGGAGACGGATGAATAGATGCTTTTGTTGCCTGTCTCCTCAGAGCAGCTTAAATGCTGAATCATTCCCTGGAGGCAGCCGCATCCACTCTTTCCCCAGGAGATGCTTTGGAGCTCACCTCCTTAGGCAAGTCCTGCAAATTTGATGGGCGTTGTGCCACTTCGCTGATGGAGAGATAAAAAGCCAGAGGTCAGATGTGGGAATGGAAGGCAGTGTATTTAGGGAAGATTTAACAGCAGGGCAGTTCAAAAGGTCCAAATGTACTTGAGTCTCTAGACCTGTCACACACACACAAAGATTTTCTTTCTTTTCGAATGTCAAAAATCATAATAATTTTAAAAAATAGCTTGAACGACAGAGGCAATAGCTGCTTTGATCCAGGGACTGAAACAAGATAGTGTAAAATTAGATAATGTGGTGTTACCAACCAGTTCTTTTTGCTTTGGAATGAGAAAAATCTTGTTTACCAAAAGAGTTGTGCAATTCGAAGTTTTTCAAGTTTTTATTAGTCAAGGAGGATTAGGTCCAAGAAATAAATTACTTTAATAAGCCCTCCTGGAAAACATGTACTGTGAGAGAAGAGAATGTTTTGTAAATGGGATGGGCCCAAATGAAATTAAAGTTTGCAAAGTTACAAAATAGATGGGTGGGGAAATAGATATCTCTCCCCAGAGCTCTCTTCTAACTTCATGGTTTCTCTTTTTCTCTCTTTTTGCAATTTTATTCCTACACAGCTCTCTACCTTTTCTCCTCTTTCTCTTTGCTCATCTCTGAAGCATGTGAAAGTGAAAGTGTTAGTGGCTCAGTTGTGTCCGACTCTTTGCGACTCCATGCACCACATGCAGTCCTCCAGGCTCCTCTGTCCATGCAATTCTCCAGGCAAGAAGACTGGAGTGAGGAGCCCTTCCCTTCTCCTGGGGATCTTCCCGACCTGGGGGTCAAGCCCAGGTCTCCTGCCCTGCAGGTAGATTCTTAATCCCTGAGCCACCAGGGAAGCCCTCTGAAGCATAAGTATATTCTTTATTCCCAGTGTATCTTGCAGTTCCCTAATTTTCCCTTTAGCTCTGAACAATCTCAGCTCAGCAGAAGTCATTTTCTTATCAGTTTTGTAATTTTGCAATGTGAACACAGGTTCAATGGGTTTTAACTTGGAGATCCTGTGAGACACGCCCTGGTTTATTTCTCCAGGGAGATTTTGCCATTGCTTCTTCCGGGATACGTTTAGGTTTACTTATCATATTGAGATTATGAATATTCAGAAGCATTTTTTTTTTTCATCTCATCCAGAACAGGCTGAGGAAGAAATATTATTTATCCTCAATGTCTCACTTTGTACATAGAAGAATGTTTTCTAGACTACTCTTTTATTGACAATGCAGTCCTTTAAAGGCCCTAGCTATTTGTGTATGTTTGGAGGGAGACTGAAGCGTACTCGCTCCAATTCTAAATTTTGTTTAGATGCAAAGCATCTATATTCTATTCTCTATGTGAACCTTGAAAGCAAAGACCCATTTTACTGAAATTGGTAAATGCCTCCAGAAGTCCATAATTTTAGCCCTGCTCACTATACTTATTATTATTATTGGTCTTCATTTTGCCAACCTGAATATTTTTCTTTTGGAGATTGTATGGGTGATTTCAAAAAGTATTAACTTTCTGTGAACCTAAAACTGCTTTAAAAATGAAGTCTATTTTTTTAAAAAGATATTTGCTAAGTTTTATCCAGAATATTTGGGTTGTATGTGTATCTGTATGTATATGTGTAATAAAAATTGTTGTGGAATGCTACTTTTTAGGGTAATTAGCTGGAGATGTTAATAGAAATAGAAGCCTTCAAATACTTTGAAGAAAAAACAAAAATGCTAAAAAAGAAAAGAGATACTTGATTTTTAAAAAATGAATTAAGAAGTCTATTAATCTGCTTTCAACGAGAACTAGCAAATGCTAGAATGAGTTCTGAACCAAAAATTTATGGGTATTATAATTATTAGGTGATTTGTTTATTTTAGAACTGCACGAATAATTAATGGAACTTTTTCAAATGATCAAAAAATTTACTTAAATTCATTAATTTTTAGCATTTATACATTTCTCTTGCTGAACTATTTTGAAAGTCTTAATGTTTATAGGAAGAACCTGTTCTGGTTTTCATCAGATACAGTTTTGTGTAAAGCATTCCATTGTAAGGTCAGGAAAGCAGTTTTCCCCTCCAGGAAAAAGCTTCCATGGGAGAAAAATCTGAAGACATTTTAGATTTTATATATCTTTTCCTCTAATGTCTTTTATAAATGATTTGCCTCCAGATCTAGGGGTAGGTGATTTTTGCAGAGATCATTTGATCCTAATAATAGCAAACAAGGGTTTCAGTGTAGACACTACCAACAACATTTCACACTGCATTCATTTATTTATTCAGGCAAAAACTTTTTTAATACTTGCCATGAATCAGAAACTTCAAAAACACAGAAAGAACAGTGGAATTATTTCACTCATGGGAGTGAATGAACCCCGAATTCTCAACAGTACTTTCTGTTTGTTCATTTGTTTGTTTTATAAGCAACAATGATTTACTCTATAACACAGGAAACAATATTCAATATCACAATGCTGTGTTTTACATAAAAAAGGGGATCATTTGTAGATGACTGGGTACTGTGATCATACTGTGCCGGGTACCCTATGAGGCTGTAATCAGAATATGGTTTTCTTTCTGTGAAGAAGTCATTTTCTATGTATTAGTCAAATTGAGCTAAACATTAAAGGTCATTTGGAAAGCCACCCAGTCACCATAGACTTTGTTTGATCCTTACTATAATCTACTGAGTTATAATATATAACAATCATGTATAATATAACTCAAATGAGTTTCAGGCCTCATGTATTCACCCTTTATTAGCACAAACCCCCTACTCATCTATTACTTCATAGCATTATTTACAGGGATCCTTGGGGGCTCAGCAATAAAGAAATCTGCCTGCAATGCAGGAGACACAGGTTTAATCTCTGGGTCAGAAAGATCCCCTGGAGAAATGGCAATCCACTCCAGAATTCTTGCCTGAAAAATTCTATGACTAGGGGAGATTGGCAGGCTACAGTCTATGGGGTTGCAAGAGTCAGACATGACTTAGTGACTAAACAACCGCCACCACAAGCGTTATTTACTCCAGTGCCTGAGTGTAGGTAGATCCAGGAGCACACCTGTCTGGATTTGAATTCTGCCTCCTCCAGTGCAGTGAGTTACTTAATCTTTCTGTGGTTTATTTTTAAATGGATAAAAATATTCTTTAACACATTGGATCCTGGTGAGGCTAGAAGCGTTAATAGGTTCCAGTGTCTGGAATGCTGTAAACGTTAAGCAAATGTTAACTGTTATAACACACCCTCTTCCATTTTATTTTCATGGTTGTCTGGCCCATTTGGCACTTGAATTTGGGATCCCTATCTTTAGAACTTTTAGAAAGACGTGAAACATGGGAAAGGAGGAGATGGACAATAAAAGATATAAATACAATATTATGAGCACACGGAAGAAAGACTTTCACATCCTGTTTGAGAAATCGTGTCCTATTTAATACAAGAAGCGGCAGGAGAACACATCCTAAAGAGTGGGGGAGAATATTCTAGAACCAGGAAACATTTAAAATAAGAAGAGTGCCACCTGGGATGCCAATATAATTCTTTATTTTATTCTTTCAAAAAACAGATCTTTGATCTTTTAGATATTGGATTTTGGAGATACAAAGTTGAATCAGAAAGAAATCTTCCATTTAGGAGTTAATGCAGGGGCTGGGGGAGAGGTTGGTATTTAATAAGGACTCACAAGTAATGTGGGATTCCCAGGTAGCATAGTTAGTAAAGAATCCATCTGTCAATGCAGGAGACACAACAGATGCCAGTTCGGTCCCTGGGTTGGGAATATTTAGAGAAGGAAATGGCAGCCCACTCCAGTATTCTTACCTGGAAAATCCCACAGAGGAGTCTGGAAGGTGACAGTCTCAGGTCAGTCAGTCAGTTCAGTCACTCAGTCGTGATCAATTCTTTGTGACCCCATGGACTGCAGCATGCCAGGCCTCCCTGTCCATCACCAACTCCCAAAGTTGACACAAACTCATGTCCATTGAGTCAGTGATGCCATCCAACCATCTCATTCTCTGCTGTCCCCTTCTCCTCCCACCTTCAATCTTTCCCAGCATAAGGGATTTTTTCAGTGAGTCAGTTCTTCCCATCAGGTGGCCAAAGAATTGGAGTTTTGGCTTCAGCATCAGTCCTTCAAATGAACACCCAGAACTGATCTCCTTTAGGATGGACTGGTTGGATCTCCTTGCAGTCCAAGGGACTCTCAAGAGTCTTCTCCAACACCACAGTTCAAAAGCATCGGTTCTTCTGCACTCAGCTTTCTTTATGGTCCAACTCTCTCATCCATACATGACTACTGGAAAAACCATAATGTTGACTAGATGGACCTTTGTTGGCAAAGTAACATCTCTGCTTTTCAATAAGCTGTCTAGGTTGGCCATAACTTTTCTTCCAAAGAGCAAGTGTCTTTTAATTTCATAGCTGCAGTCACCATCTGCAGTGACTTTGGAGCCCCCAGAAATAAAGTCTGTCACTGTTTCCACTATCTCCCCATCTATCTGCCATGAAGTGATGGGACCAGATGATGGAATCCGTAGTAAGACAGTAGGTGCTGGAGTGGCTGTGAGGAGATATCCCACGTCCAAGGGCAAAGTAGAAGCCCCAGCAAGATGGTAGGAGGGGCAAATTAACATTTAGAATGAAACTCCATTCCTGCCAGAGATGCTAAGAGGGCTCAAGCAAGCCTTGTGTGCACCAGGACCCAAGGACCCCACAGGGACGGAGGCAGGACTGTGTCTGAGCTCCTCCTGTGGAGGTCTGGGTCAGCAGTGGACGGCCGCAGGGGCAGGGGCTCTGGGTGCAGCAAACCTGGGTGTGGCATAAGCCCTCTTGGAGGAGGTCAAAAACAACCCCACCATAGAGTTGTCAGAACTTACAGAGGGCTGGGAAATAGACTCGGAGGGCACAAACAGAACTTTGTGCACCAGGACCCAGGAGAAAAGAGCAGTGATCCCACAAGAGACTGACCCAGACTTGCCTGTGAGTGTCCAGGAGTCTCCAGTGGAGGCGTGGGTTGGCGGTGGCCTGCTGCAGGGTCAGGGGCACTGAGTGTAGCAGTACATCCGTGGCATCTTTGAAGGAGGTCACCATTACCTTCATTACCTTCACCATAGTTTGGTCCCAGGTAAAGAGTAAGGAGGAAACACAGCCCCATCCATCCATAGAAAATTGGGTTAAAGATTTACTGAGCACGGCCCCGCTCATCAGAACAAGAGAGTTTCCCCCTCAGTCAGTCTCTCCCATCAGGAAGCTTCCATAAGCCTCTTATCTTTCTCCATCAGAGGGCAGACAGACTGAAAACCACAATCACAGGAAACTAACCAAACTAATCACATGGACCCCAGCTTTGTCCAACTCAATGAAACTATGAGCTATGCTGTGTGCCGCCCCCCCCCCCAAGATGGATGGGTCATGGTGGAGAGGTCTGAGAAAATGTGGCCCACTGGAGAACAGAATGACAAACCACTTCAGTATTCTTGCCTTGAGATCTCCATAAACAGAATGAAAATGCAAAAAGATAGGACACTGAAAGATGAACTCCCCAGGTTGGTAGGTGCCCAATATGCTACTGGAGATCAGTGGAGAAATAAATTCAGAAAGAATGAAGAGATGGAGCCAAAGCAAAAACAACAGCCAGTTGTAGATGTGACTGGTGATGGAAACAAGGTCCAATGCTGTAAAGAGCAATATTGCATAGGGACCCGGAGTGTTAGATCCATGAATCAAGGTAAATTAGAAGTGATCAAACAGGAGATGCCAAGAGTGAACATCAACGTTCTGGGAATCAGTGAATTAAAATGAACTGGAATAGGTGAATTTAACTCAGATGACCATTATACCTACTACTGTGGGCAAGAATCCCTTAGAAGAAATGGAGTAGCCATCATAATCAACAAAAGAGTTTGAAATGCAGTACTTGGATGCAATCTCAAAAATGACAGAATGATCTCTGTTCATTTTCAAGGCAAACCATTCAATATCACAGTAATCCAAGTCTATGCCCCAGCCACTAATGGTGAAGAAGCTGAAATTGAACGGTTCTATGAAGACCTACAAGACCTGCTAGAAGTAACACGCAAAAAAGATGTCTTTTTCATTATAGGGGACTGGAATGCAAAAGTAGGAAGTCAAGAAACACCTAGAGTAACAGGCAAATTTGGCCTTTGGAGTACAGAATGAAGCAGGGCAAAGACTAATAGAGGTTTGCCAAGAGAACGTGCTGGTCATAGCAAACACCCTCTTCCAACAACACAAGAGAAGACTCTACACGCGGACATCACCAGATGGTCAACACTGAAATCAAATTGAATATATTCTTTGCAGCCAAAGATGGAGAAGCTCTATACAGTCAGCAAAAACAAGACCAAGAGCTGACTGTGGCTAAGATCATGAACTTATTGCCAAATTCAGACTTAAATTGAAGGAAGTAGGGAAAAGCACTAGACCATTCAGGTATGACCTAAATCAAATCCTTTATTATTATATAGTTGAAGTGAGAAGTAGACTTAAGGGGCTAGATCTGATACACAGAGTGCTGGATGAACTATTGACAGAGGTTTGTGACATTGTACAGGAGACAGGGATCAAGACCATCCACAAGAAAAATAAAGAAAAGCAAAATGGTTGCCTGAGGAGGCCTTACAAATAGCTATGAAAAGAGAAGCAAAAAGCAATGGAGAAAAGGAAAGATATACCCATTTGAATGCAGAGTTCCAAAGAATAGCTCAGAGAGATAAGAAAGCCTTCCTCAGTGACCTGTGCAAAGAAATAGAGGAAAACATTAGAATGGGAAAGACTAGAGATCTCTTCAAGAAAATTAGAGATTCCAAGGGAATATTTCATGTAAAAATGGGCTCAATACAGGACAGAAATGGTATGGACCTAACAGAAACAGAAGATACCAAGAAGAAGTGGCAAGAATACAAAGAAGAACTGTACAGAAAAGATCTTCACGATCCAGATAATCACAGTGGTGTGATCACTCACCTAGAGCCAGACATCCTGGAATGTGAAGTCAGGTGGGCCTTAGGAAGCATCAGTAAGAACAAAGCTAGTGGAGGTGATGGAATTCCAGCTGAGTTATTTCAAATCCGTAAATATGATGCTCTGAAAGTGCCGCATTCAATATGCCAGCAAATTTGGAAAATTCTGCAATGGCCTGATGTGAACAGCTGGCTCATTTGAAAAGACCCTGATGCTGGGAAAGATTGAGGGCAGGAGAAGAAGGGGATAACAGAGGATGAGATGGTTGGATGGCATCACCGACTCAATGGACATGGGTTTGGGTAGACTCTGGAAGTTGGTGATGGACAGGGAGGCCTGGCGTGCTGCAGTTCATGGGGTCACAAAGAGTTGGACACAACTGAGTGACTGAAATGAACTGAACAGCAGTGGTCACAGGACTGGAAAAGGTCAGTTTTCATTCCAATCCCAAATAAAGACAATGCCAAAGAATGCTCAAACTACCGCACAATTGCACTCATTTCACACGCTAGTAAGTAAGGCTCAAAATTTTCCAAGCCAGGCTTAAACAATATGTGAACAGTGAACTTGCAGATGTTCAAGCTGATTTTAGAAAAGGCAGAGGAACCAGAGATCAAATTGCCAACATCTGACATATCATCAAAAAAACAATAGAGTTCCAGAAAAACGTCAATTTCTGTTTTGTTGACTATACCAAAGCCTTTGATAGTTGGATCACAATAAGCTGTGGAAAATTCTGACAGAGATGGGAATATCAGACCACCTGACCTGCTTTTTGAGAAATCTGTATGTAGCTCAGAAAGAAGCAGTCAAAATGGGCAGGTAGCAACAGACTGGTTACAAATAGGAAAAGGATTACTGCAAGGCTGTATATTGTCACCCTGCTTATTTAACTTATATGCAGAGTATATCATGAGACCTGCTGGGCTGGGTGAAGCAAAAGCTGGAATCGAGATTGCCAGGAGAAATATCAATAACCTCAGATATGTATATGACACCAACCTTATCGCAGAAAATGAAGAAGAGGTAACAATTCTCTTGATGAAAGTGAAAGAGATTCAACCAGTCCATCCTAAAGGAAATCAGTCCTGAATATTCATTGGAAGGACTAATGTTGAAGCTGAAGCTCCAGTACTTTGGCTACCTGATGCAAAGAACTGACTCATTTGAAAAGATCCCAATGCTGAGAAAGATTGAAGGCTGGAAGAGAAGGGGATGACAGAGAATGAGATGGTTGGATGGCATCACCAACTCAATGGGCATGAGTTTGGGTAAACTCCAGGAGTTGGTGATGAACAGGGAGGCCTGGTGTGCTGCAGTCCATGGGGTCTCAAAGAGTCAGACAGGACTGAGCAACTGAACTGACCTGATGGGACCAGAAGCTATGGTCATAGTTTTCTGAATGTTGAGTTTTAAGCCAACTTTTCACTCTCCTCTTTCACTTTCATCAAGAGAATCTTCACTTCTTCACTTTCTGCCATAAGGGTGGTGTCATCTGCATATCTGAGGTTATTGATATTTCTCCCGGGAATCTCGATTCCAGCTTGTGCTTCATCCAGCCGAGCGATTCTCATGATGTACTCTGCATCTAAGTTAAATAAGCAGGGTGACAATATACAGCCTTGATGTACTCCTTTTCCTATTTGGAAACAGTCTGTTGTTCCATGTTCAGTTCTAACTGTTGCATCCTGTGCTGCATACAGATTTCTCAAGAGGCAGGTCAGGTGGTCTGGTATTCCCATCTCTCTCAGAATTTTCCACAGTTTATTGTGATCCACACAGTCAAAGGCTTTGGCCTAGTCAATGAAGCAGAAATAGATATTTTCCTGGAACTCTATTGCTTTTTTGATGATCCAACAGATGTTGGCAATTTGATCTCTGGTTCCTCTCCCTTTCCTAAATCCAGCTTGAAAATCTGGAAATTCACGACTCAGAAACTGTTGAAGCCTGGCTTGGAGAATTTTGAGCATTATTTTTCTAGTGTGTGAGATGAGTGCAACTGTGTGGTAGTTTGAGCATTTTTTGGCGCTGCCTTTTTTGGAATTGGAATGAAGACTACATTTTCCAGTCCTGTGGTCACTTCTGAATTCTCCAAATTTGCTGGCATGTTGTATGCAGCACTTTCAGAGCATCATCTTTTAGGATTTGAAATAGCTCAGCTGGAATTTCATCACCTCCACTGGCTTTGTTCATAGTGATGTTTCCTAAGGCCCACTTGACTTCACTCTCCAGGATGTCTGGCTCTAGGTGAGTGTTCAGATTTTCATGATTATCTGGGTCGTGAAGATCTTTTTTGTACAGTTCTTCTGTGTATTCTCGCCACGTCTTCTTAATATTTTCTTCTATTAGGTCCATACCATTTCTGTACTTTATTGTACCCATCTTTGCATGAAATGTTCCCTTGGTATCTCTGACTTTTGAAGAGATCTCTAGTCTTTCCCATTCTATTGTTTTCCTCTATTTCTTTGCATTGATCACTGAGGAAGGCTTTCTTATCTCTCCTGTCTCTCATCTATGGAGTCACAAAAGAATCAGACATGACTGAGCACCTGCGCGCAGACGCAGGTGGTAGGATAACAAGGAACAGGAGAGAGTCCTCAAGCAGCAGGGGAGACTGATATTGGAAGGTTCCTGAATGGAAGCCACAGGTGATCTGGAACGTTGGAGACAGTAAGAATTACATACATGAGGATCACTGAGGAGGGTTGAGTGAGGATAATCCAAGAGAGAAAATAACATATGAAAACTTTCAGGATTGTGAAAACTATGGTAAGTTATGGAATAGTAGTAGACTTGTGAGTTAAGTGTATGAAAAATAATTTCTTAAAGTTGTAATGGAAAATTTATACATTAGCCATTTTACGTATCTTTTTTTTTAAGCCTTCATAATAGCTTAATATAGTAATAAATAATTTTGTCTCACTGTGCAGTTGAGGACCTGAGGTTCAGATACTAGCACAGAATGGTTAACATTATTAATAAATAGCAGAAAGATTATTTTTGCTGTGAAAAATACAGAGCAGATAAGAAATGAAGAGGTTTATTTGGCTTAAGGTTAAAGGTCATGGTAAGAAAGTTGGATGCAAATGTAAAAGAAGTTCATCTTGGAATCAAGGTCAGTGTCGGAGGGGTCATTTGCTTAACATATAAAAGATGATCTGAACAGCCAGTTAATTTCCCTGCCTGTAGTATTTTCCAGACCCGCTTTCTCAATCTTCTCCAAGAATCTGTGAATCTTGGTGGAATACTCTGTCTGTCTAAACCTCAGTGTTTAAGTTAAGGAAATGGCATTCACACTAAGTGTATGTTGTCTTATAAATTCCTTCCAATTCAAACTCATGAAAGTCTATACAACATTTAGAAAGCTGACCTAAATTCCTTTCCATCATCTTTCCTCCACGTGTCTAGATACAATATTTTAATTTCCCTTGAAATTAAAGCCTGCTTAAAAATAAAAGTTTAAAAAAAGTTTGTATGATCTAAAAATTACCCACTCTAAAATTGAGGCTAGTTTCCAAAACATATTAAATATGCTTCTTTAAAATTCAGGTACACAATATGAAAAACATTTTTTAAACATTTGAAAAAATATCTGGCTCCAGTTAAGCATTTTCCCCCTGGTATCTGGTAAAGCAGGACTGTCTTAATTCTTTTTTCTCACATATTTTATGAACTTAGAGGAAATCTCTGTTAACTAAAATGAGTTTGACAAATGGATTTAGCAGATGAACAGATGCATTTAAAATATAACAGATGGATCTTGATTTTCTTAGGTGAGATGATCTATATCCATTTTATCAAGTTACAGGGATGTTGGAATATGAGGCTTAAATAGTACACAAAGAATTAGAAAATATTGATGGCATCATGCCGTAGGTTAAATGGACCTTAACATTTTATTAATGTTGAAATATATATTTGGGGTATTGAAAATGTTTCTTTTGGTTGGTAAGAATGAAAGTAAATGTGAAAAGATAAGGAAGTTTCCAAAGTATTTGATTTTTCAAAGTATCTCATAAATTTTGAGCAGATTAGATTGGTTTCTGTAGCTTCTTTAAACATATGTGACCTATGTGAGGGAATTATTTAGAACCATACACTTAAGGAGCTTTACTCATTAGAAAATTCAGGTCAAAATGGGTAAGTGATCTGGTGAAAAAGAAGTGATGTTAGAACTTGAACTGTAACCCAAGTCCCATTAGTTCTTTTAGAGTGTTGGCCCCTTCCTTCTAGCCATAGGATTGGTTCTAGTTAAAATATGTTAGTTGCTCAATCATGTCTGACTCTTCGTGACCCCATGGATAATAGCCCAGCAGGTTCCCCTCTCCATGAAATTCTCTAGGCAAGAATACTGGAGTAGGTAGCCATTCCCTTCTGCAGGGAATCATCCCAATCCAGAGATCCAACCTGCACCTCCTGCTTTGCAGGCAGATTCTTTACTGTCTAGCCCACCAGGGAAGCCCTGACCTAGTTAAAAGGACTATCAGTGGGTCAGTAATTAGCCTGAACTGTATTATCTTTGGGGTTCAGTGGTAAAGAATCCTCCTGCCAATGCAGGGGACTCAGATTCGATCCTGTCGGAAAGATTCCCTAAAGTAGAAAATAAAAGCCCACTCCTGTATTCCTACCTGAAGAACCCCACGGAGCCTGGTGTGCTGCAGTCCATGGGGCCGTAAAAGAGTTAAACATGACATAGGAACTGAACAGCAACGATTGCTTATGATATCTGTAATACTACTGACAGAACGACAGTTCTCCATACCCCTCCTTTGTCCAGCATTTGCTTATCAAAAGATGAGTTTAATACATTGCTTGCTCAATAGACATTGGATACCTTGCTTCCATCTTTTTTCAATCACTTAAAAAAGTTTTAAAAATATACCCATTTGAATGCAGAGTTCCGAAGAATAGCAAGGAAAGATAAGAATGCCTTCCTCAGTGATCAGTGCAAAGAAATAGAGGAAAACAATAGAATGGGAAAGACTAGAGATCTCTTCAAGAAAATTAGAGACACCAAGGGAATATTTGGTGCAAAGATGAGCACAGTTAAGGACAGAAATGATATGGGCATAAGAGAAGCAGAAGATATTATGAGGTGGTTGCAAGAATACACAGAAGAGCTACATGAAAATGGTCATAATGACTCGGATAACCACGATGGTGTGATCACCACCTAGAACCAGAGATTCTGGAGTGCAAAGTCAAGTGGGCCTTAGGAAGCATCACTACAGACAAAGTTAGTGGAGGTGATGGAATCCTAGCTGAGCTATTTCAAATCCTAAAAGGTGATGCTGTGAAAGAGCTGCACTCAATACGCTGGCAAATTTGGAAAACTCAGCAGTTGCCACGGCTGCTCAGCACTGGAAAAGGTCAGTTTTCATTCCAGTTCCAAAGAAAGGCAATCCCAAAGAATGCTTAAACCTCCGCACAATTGCACTCATCTCACACACTAGCAAAGTAATCCTCAAAATTCTCCAAGCCAGGTTTCAACAGTATGTGAACTGAGAAGTTCCCAGATGTTCAAGCTGGATTTAGAAAAGGCAGTGGAACCAGAGATCAAATTGCCAACATCGATTGGATCATTGAAAAAGCAAGAGAGTTCCAGAAAAACATCTACTTCTCGTTTACTGACTATGCCATATCTTTGCCTGCATGGATCACAACAAACTGTGGAAAATTCTGACAGAGATGGGAATATCAAACCACCTTACCCACCTCCTGAGAAACCTGTATGCAGGTCAAGAATTGACAGCTAGAAACGGAACAACAGATTGGTCCCAAATTGGTAAAGGAGTATGTCAAAGCTGTATATTGTCACCCTGCTTATTTAATTTATATGCAGAGCACATCATGCTAAATACAGGGCTGGATGAAGCACTAGCTGGAATCAAGATTACCTGGAGAAATAAACAATAACCTCAGATATGCAGATGACACCACCCTTATGGGAAAATCCAGGAGGAACTGAAGAGCCTCTTGAGAGAGGTGAAAGAAGATAGTGTAAAAGCTGGCTTAAAACTCAATATTAAAAACAAAGATCATAGCATCCAGTCCCATCACTTAATGGCAAATAGATGGGGGAACAATAGAAGCAGTGACAGACTCTTTTCTTGGCCTTCAAAATCACTGCAGATGGTGACTGCAGCCATGAAATTAAAAGATACTTGCACCTTGGAAGAAAAGCTATGACAAACCTATACAGCACATTAAAAAGCAGAGACATTACTTTGCAGACAAAGGTCCATCTAGCCAAAGCTATGGTTTTCCCAGTAGTCATGTGTGGATGTGAGAGTTGGACCATAAAGAAAGCTGAGTGCCAAAGAACTGATGGTATTGAACTGCGTGCGGTGTTATAAGTCTAAGACTCTTGGGAGTCCCTTAGACTGCAAGGAGATCAAACCAGTCAATCCTAAAGGAAATCAATCCTGAATATCCATGGAAGTACTGATGCTGAAGCTAATATTTTGGCCATCTGATGCAAAGAGTTGACTCATTTGAGAATACCCTGATGCTGGGAAAGATTAAAGGCAGGAGGAAAAGGGGACGACAGAGGATGAGATGGTTGGATGGCATCACGGACTTGATGGACATTAGTTTGAACAAGCTCTGGGAGATGGTGAAGGATAGGGAAATCTGGCAGGCAGTCCATGGGGTTGTAAAGAGTCAGACATGACTAAGTGACTGGCCACCAATAGCAAGAATTCTATCTGTAGATTATAATAATGTCACTACCTAAAATGTATTGGTAACTAAAACACTTGAAACTCAATTCCAAAAATATAGTAAATATGTGGGACTTGAAGATTTACCACAATGCTCTTTTTTAATCACTTTTTTCCTGAATATAAGATATTTCAAGTATCTGGGGACTATGGATAATGTATTTTTCATCAACACCATTAATGAAATATTTAAAATTCATTAGATGCATACATGCCAGTGCTTATATTACAGAACTTTGTAATCCATATCAAAACTTCAGTTTAGAAAATTTGTTTGCTACTTTTGCATGAGTTAAGGTATTGCTAGGCAGGGTAATAAGCAAGTTATAAATCTTAATTGTTCCACAAATAGCAACATTTGATTATCTATTACAGTGTGAAAAGCAACTCCATAATTTTGCTGCATAAGAAAACAATAATTGAATTGTTCAGTATTTTGGGGGCCCTAAGTTCTAGGATGTCTCAGATGGTAAGGCTCATCTATACTCTATATAATTGGAGGTAGAAGATCTAGAATATTCTATCCACATTTTGTGACCCCATTTTTGGCTACCGTTGTGGTAATCGATTGACCTAGCTCAGGCTTCTTTACATGGTGGAGCTTCTCTGATAGCTAAGATGGTAAGACAACCTGCTTCAATGTAGGAGGCCTTGGCTTCATCCCTGGATGGAGAAGATTCCCTGCAGAAAGAAATGACCTCTCACTCCAGTATTCTTGCCTGGAGAATTCCATGAAGAGAAGAGCCTGGCATGTTACAGTCCATGGGGTTGAAAAGAGTCAGACATGACTGAGTCTGACTCAGTGTCAAGGAGCCAGCTGAAATTCACATGAAGAAGAATCAGATTCTACCACATGATGGTAGAAATGGTAAGGTCACATTACAAAAAGGCATGACTGGATGGTAGAAGTGAGGATAGATCTGTTTCTACTAATCTATGTTTCTACCATTAAAAAAAAAAAAAAAAAAAAACCTAGAAAAATGAAGAACACAAGGAACCCAATGTAAGAGGAAGGAAGAAAATGGTAAAGATCATGAAGAAAATAATGAAATTGAGTTTAACAAAGTTCAAGTACATAAGATCTATTGAAATACATGCAAAAATCAGTCATATTTGTGTGTGTGTGCATGCTAAGTCACTTCACTCAAGTTCTACTCTTTGCGACCCAATGGATGGTAGCATTTCACACAATGTACTCCGCATAGCAGTTAAATAAGCAGGGTAACCACATACATCCTTGTACTCCTTTCCCGATTTTGAACCAATTCATTATTCCATGTTTAGTTCTAACTGTTGCTTCTTGTCTTGAACACAGGTTTTTCAGGAGACAGATAATGTGTTCTGGTGTTCCCATCTCTTTCAGAATTTTCCATAGGCTGTTGTGATACACACAGTCAAAATCTTTATCGCAGTCAATAAAGTAGAAGTAGATTTCTTTTTTCTGGAATTCTCTTGATTTCTATACAATTCAACGAATGTTGGCAATTAGATTTCTGGTTTTTCTACCTTTTCTAAATCCAGTTTGAACATCTGGAAGTTCTCAGTTCATGTACTGCTAAACCATAGCTTGAAGGATATTGAGCATAATCTTGTTACATGTGAAATATGCACAACTATACAATAGTTTGGACATCTTAGGAATTGCCCTTCTTTGGGACTGGAATGAAAACTGACGTTTTCCAGTTCTGTGGCTACTACTGAGTTTTCCAAATTTGCTGACATAGTGAGTGCAGCACTTTCACAGCATCATCTTTTAGGATTTTCAATAGCTCAGCTGGGATTCCATCACCTCCACTAACTTTGTTCGTCGTCATGCTTCCTAAGGCCCGCTTGACTTCACACTCCAGGATGTCTGGCTCTCGTGACCACACCATCCTGGTTTTCCAGTTATAGCAAAGTCTAAATGGGCTTTCCATTTTCCTTTATTTTGAGAAATTGCTATTCTACAGTAAAGGTAATAATGCTATCTGATGAATAATGATTTCAGCATCCAAAATTTCATTCTAATAGTGTGCCAAGATTTGTTCAAAGGCAAAAAGCAATTATTTGACAAATTGAGATGTCTTACCATTATTGTTTAATTTAAGATTAAGACATCTTATTTTACAAGACAGAGATTTCACTAATCTGTTGAATGGAAACTGTGTTCTATTGATGAGTACTCCATCATTTGACAATACTTAGCTACAAGAGAGAAAATGTAATGTAATCGTACTTGTGTGAAAGAAGTGGCAGCTTTCAGAATTTGTAGTGGTCAGTGAACAGTCCTCCACACAATGGCTATGGACACAGATCATGGAAAAGTTTGGGTCTAGGGTCATTCTGTATCTTCTGCCTTAAAAAGTAAGAAAGGAGTAGTACTTATGATTGGGCAGTAGCCGAGTTTTCCCTAGAAACATTTCTAATTTTCACACATAATGTGCACCCTGGCAACTCTGAATGCCAGCAGTTGTCCCGAGTTATTGCTACTACATTCTAGAGCTGCATATCACATAAAGAAGCCCACTGGAAATTCTCTTCTCTGTTTCAACAAGACAATAAACCTAGAAATGAAAATCAGCAGATTTTAATGTATTATTGCATTAGAGCATTTTTTAAAAAGGCTCTTAACTTGCAAATAAGAAGAACAAATTTGATATTTTCAAGAAAGAGAAATTGTTAAATGGAATTTTATGTACTCATAAACATTACTTCCTAACATTTACCTGAAGCTAAAACAAGAGAAATATTATAGTTATAAGACCTACGGTCAAGCTCATATATTCATTTTGGGCCCTAGTAACCTCACACCTGCATTTCCCAGGTTTGAATAAAATTACATAAATGAGCCCTTTAATAATACTTTTTTGTTATAAACAAATATGGAATATTTACATAATTTGAAACTAAAATAAATCTTAATCAAAATGCTATTAGTTGAAAGTTATGGTAATTGTATGACGTTTTAATTTATACTATTCATGTGTAATAGCTTACTTTCTCTGTGAGTTGTATTTATTACAAATCAAGGAGCCAGGAAATATTTGAAAACTCCAAACAAAGGCTGTTAATTAAACAGCTAAGCCAAGAGTTCAGGGAAAAAAAAAATAGTATAATCTTATTTAAATGTTTGAAAACATGCATTAAAAATAAAATTCAGATTTAAAGATCAAATTCCACCTAGGGAAATAAATTGACTTTCTCAGTGTCTCAGCAGTAAATAGTACACTTGCAATACAGAAGATGTTGGTTTGATGCCTGATCTCCCTTCCCTGGAGAAGGAAGTGGTAACCCACTCCAGTATTCTTGCCTGGGAAATCCCATGGACAGAGGAATCTGGCAGGCTGCAGTGTATGGGGCTGCAAAAGACTCAGACACAATTTAGCAAGGGAACAACAACAACGACAACAAATAAATCGGTGTCTCTGAATTTTAACTTTTGTTTCAAAGACTGTTTTCTTCTTAATTTATAATGCTACAATGAGATATACTTAAAGCAAAAGTAGGTAGACACCTATGTGAAAAACGAAAGAGCCACCACAGTTAATGCCTGCATTTTCAACACATGCGTCACAGCACTGAATTTTGCTTGTATCCAGTAGATGCATTTCTCCTTCCAAGCCTATTCCATTTCACATAGGTCTCCAGATATCATTATCAAGACTATCCCAAAATTTAAGCTAAGTGGTCACAGGTTTAATTTAATTTGAGATCTGATACTGAAAGTCAGTATATCTCAAAATAAATATTTCATCCACCTTACAGAGTCTCTGAAATTGCATTATTTCAGTTCTATACTTTACTTACAGTAGACATCTTTCAACAATCACTGTTAAAATACAATTAATGCTGAAGGCTATTTTAGATATTGCTATTACTATATCCTTTTAGGTTGGTGTCTACAATTTTCAGAATTAGGATTGGAAAAATCATTGAAAAGATTTTAAAAATTATATTTGGGCATAAAAGGACATAAATAAAAATTGTTAGAAATATATGGTGCATTTGAAAGAATCTGACATTCAATTAAGATGGTGCATTTTTAAAAATCTGACATTCAGTTAAGACCTTTATACAACTTTCTTAACCCTTAGAGATCAAACAGACAAGGATAATTATAGAACTGAATGTCACATTGGGTTTAGTCACTAAGTCATGTCCAGTTCTTGCGATCCCATGGACAATAGCCTGCCAGGCTCTTCTGTCCGTGGGATTTTCCAGGCAAGAATACTGGAGTGGTTTATTATTTCCTTCTCCAGGATATCTTCCCGACCCAGGGATAAAACCCGGGTCCCCTGCACTGCAGACAGATTCTTTACTCATGAGCTACCAGGGAAGTTGAATATCACATCAGTATATTTGGTTTAATGGATTCATGGAGCTTTGTACCTTACAAATGGAGCATTACAGCACTGTGTTAGTCAGCTAATGTTAGGCTGATGCATGACAACCAGTCCACAACCTCAGTGCCATATAAAAGCAAATGTGTACTTCTTAAGGGTCTTCAGATCACTTGGAACTGTCATGCTGATCTCAGCTGTCCTCATTTCATGCATGTGTGGCTTTGTTGGGGGTCAGCCATTTAGGATGAGCTTGTAAACTTGAGACTGGTCTGGTCTACACGTCTCTCACCCTGTTTGGACCCCTGGGCAAATCAGTATGTTTTATCATAGCAAGAGTAGCAACACGAGTAGCAAGTGGAAACATATAAATGCTTCTTAAGACTTGGTGTTGCCACCAGCTTTCTATTTCCACCTGCATTCCATTGACCAAAAAAGGTTGAGCTTAAATTCAAGAGGAAGGGACAAAGCCAGTCACTGGACCAAACTCAAAATCAATAGAGTATGTGAGCAAATTCCTTCAAAGGGAATGTGTTAGAGACAGGAAAATAAATAAATATTTTATAACATTATACAAGAACCTTTCTAAGCATCCAGAAAGTGTTCACCAAAGTTAATCATGAATTTTGTGACAATGTGAACCTACCCAGTCAAGGGTTCCCAGGTGGCTCAGAGGTAAAGAATCTGCCTGCCAATGCAGGAGTCTTGGGTTTGACCCCTGGGTTGGAAAGATCCCTGGAGAAGGAAATGACAACCCACTCTATTTCTTGCCTGGAAATTCCATGGACAGGCAGCCTGACAGGCTATAGACAATGGGGTCACAAAGAGTCGGACAGGACTTAGCAACTGAGCACACACGCACAAACCTAAACAAATACATCAAAGAAGAAGCTTTGTAGGGCACCTTTTATGACTACAAAGCCATATGACTGCATACGATTCACATAAATATATGCCAGAAAAAGTACTTCCTATAGGACTCGGTAACTGACATAGAGTGGTAAGAGAGGCAAAGAGGAAGATCTCAGAGGATCACTGTATTCCCAGCAAGTTGTTGGGTGCTAAAGCATGTGGTTCGTTCACATTGAAAAACCTCTTCACTTAGAGTCTAGCTCTGTTTGTTAACTATATAGAAAAAATTAACTCAGTTGCCTAAAAATGAAATGAGCTTCTGGGAAATTGTGTTTTACTTGTCACAGGAGAGGCTTGCAATGTTGGTCCAAATGATAAGTGGTGAGGCTATGATAAAGTGTCACTCATCCACAGCAAACTAAAATTAATATAGTGGCATTTCCATAAAGTTAAATTTATTCAGTTTCAAGAACAGCCTCTTATTATGAGATTCAATTCTTTCTATATTTAATTGTTAAAATGCTTCCCTCCATTTTAATGAAACGATTGTGAGCCCAGTGGGCAGGGAGTTTTTTAACCTTGTCGAATGTTCTAAAATATTACTTGCTCCTAAAATCAAAAGGTCTGAGAGCAGTCATCTGGTTTTTACACTGTTTTGTTTTGAGCTTTCAGGAAAAGAAAAGAATTGGCTGGCTTTGTTCAGCATTAGATCTTTGGCATCGGCAGTCTGTACTTAGGTACCTGGTGATTATTCTGAATAAAAGAAGGACAGAACGCCATGCTGGGTAGAAGCTCCCTAAATCTGCTTCCCTTCCCCTGGGGAGCACCCTTCCTTCCTCTCCAGCCTCCTCCAGGTTAGGTGGAGCCGTAGGAGGTGGGAGCTTCAGGCTGAGGGGTAGAGAGTGACGCTGGCCACCCCCAGCGCTGGCCCTTCTTGTTCTCTCTTGCAAAAGCCTCCGCAGCGCTTTCTCCTTGGGCCTGTCGGCCAGGCCAGTGAATTGATTTTTATGCTTTTACTTTTTCGTTATGAATGTAGGCTGAGACACGTGACTCAGTCACTGAATATCCACGCTCCAGAGAGCACTAAGATTAAGACACTGTCTGTCGTACTAATTAAGGAACCCTCTGGTTACAAGAAAAAGGACCTAACACTTCATGTAGGCTGAGAGATATTTACTGAAGATAAATCCAGTGTCTCTTAGAATTGGAGTCACAGCAGGAGGAACAAGACGTGATGACTAGTTCTCTCCCTCTCTCTGGTCTCCGCTGTGGATAGAAGACTGATGTGAAATTCTTCTGCAAGAAAAGTGCTCAGTGGCCCAGCCATGTCCGACTCTCTGTGACCCCATGGCCTGCAGCCCGCCTGGCTCCTCTGTCCAAGCGATTTCCCAGGCGAGAGTCCTGGAGCTGGTGGCCATTCCTTCCTCAAGGGGATCTTCCTGATCCAGAGACTGAAATGGTGTCTCTTACATCTCCTTCATTGGCAGGTGGATTATTTAATACTAGTATCACCTGGGAAGGCCCTAAAAGAAAATAATCCCTTGTGATTTAAAAATATATATATATATGATGATGTCATATTTTGCCTAATAATTGAGACAAAAGATATTTATCGTCTTTCAGTGTGTTAAAATGAAAGTTGCTCAATTGTGTCCAACTGTTTGCGACCCCATGGAATTCTTCAGGCCAGAATACTGGAGTGGGTAACTGCTCCCTTCTCCAGGGAATCTTCCCAACCCAGGGATCAAACCTAGGTCTCCCGCATTGCAGGTCAGTTCTTTACCAGCTGAGCTACCAGGGAAGCCCTCAGTGTATTAGGGTGGTAGTAAAAAAAACATTCAGTTTCTTAATGAACTACCAAATGATATGTTTTATACATAACTGAAAATTCTAAGTAGCAATGATGACCTCAAGATGAGGGGTTTAGACTCAATAAATGGTCCATTCCACTGAAACCCTAATGAGCAGATAACTTCAGTAAATTCCCCTTCGTGACTTCCCTCTGAGATTATGAAATAGTCCCAGATTCAAGTATAAAGATTAATACTGCACTCCATGGTACCATGAACTTTACAGTATGTTAACTTCTGTTTCTTCCTGTTTCTTCCTCTGTCTCTCTCTCCCCCCTCTATTTTTTTTTTTTTTCCTCTCTCTTTACTTTTCCTCTGAAACTGGAAGACCATGCCTCCTTTTAAAGCCTATCAAAAGGAACTCAAAAGAAGCCATCAGGAAAATGCACAACCATTAATATACTGAATGTCATTTACCAAAGAATCTCGTTCTTCCCCTGATGCTCCCATCATCAGATGATCAGGTGGCTATAACGATACCGGAGTGCAGCCACATTATTACATCCATTCTTCTCTCAACTAATTTACCAACATGATTTCCACTATTTTCAGGTCAAAACTGTTTTTTTTTTTTTTTCCAGAAGATTCTAAATTCTCTCCTCATTCATACATCAAACAGAATCTACTTTGAATGCAGTACATAAGCTGCTTAGAGGAAATTTCTGAAAGATTTTATATACTGATATTCTGAAATAAAGGATGCACAAATTTCTTGTGTAGCAAATGATCAC
Source organism: Muntiacus reevesi (assembly GCF_963930625.1). Lineage (NCBI taxonomy): Eukaryota > Metazoa > Chordata > Mammalia > Artiodactyla > Cervidae > Muntiacus > Muntiacus reevesi. Next base: position 92,723,901 of record NC_089255.1, on the reverse strand, counting down.
TTTATGGAGCTGAAAAGACTTGCCTGATAGATTGGGTACTTTTGGATAAAGGCTTTGTGACTCCAAAAAATAAATCTATGTCATGGGCCATGATTGAAATACATGGGCTACATGCAAAGTTATTCTAGCTGTATCAGAGACCTAAGAGTAACAGTAATAATAATAGCTATACTTTATTGAGGGCCTGCTATTTCTGAGTTATCTCTAACTATCTCTTTCCACAAGGTATATGCTATAGTTCATGATTTATCTGGTTTATAGATGTAGCTAGGGGAGAACAAGGAACCTCCTCAAGGTCATAGAGAGAGTAAATGGTTAGGATTCACATTCAATTTCTGATCTTTTTTCTCGTAGTACCCTGGAGAATATCTGACAAAATCATGCAGTGATGAGATGGCTAAAGTGCTTAGTTGAAGCAATGCTGGTATTTATTTGACTGTGCATATTCTTCTTTCATAGAACCATGTGCAATGTATATTTTTCTTTTAAAAAGCTTCAATTACCATATATTGTGGGTTTAAGTCAAACTGGCATATAAAGTGACCTGCAACTTTTCTGTGTAAACATTTAGGTTTGGATTTCATGTCTAGGTTTACTGATCAAGCTGCTCCTCTAAGTCATTGCAGTCCCAGGGCTAAGATCTGTAGACCCGCAGCTCTCTCCCAGGGACTCACTTCTTACTGACGAACAGGAGCCCACGAGGTGGGTGTGGAAGTCTAGTTTAAAGGGTAGCCAGCAGTAAGTTGGTTTCTAACTACCATTTAACATTGCACTTGGAAAGATGTTGAAGATCATTTTATTAAGCTCCCTTATTTCAGAGAACACATTCAGGACTCAAATGAAACATGCTGTCCTGGAGGCCATATCATAAGTTAGTAGCAGAGCTTCCCTTAAGATATGTGCTATCTTGATACTAGCAAAAGGCCTATTATTTTCATGGAAATTGCTTCATTTTTCCACGTGCATGTCATGAGAATCATATGAGCCAAGAAAGACAGATACTGAAATTATGTGCATGATAAAAAGCTTGAGCTGAGTATGTGTGTTTTATTTATTATTTTTTATCACAATTCTTGGCATTTTTTAAATAAATGAATCATGAATGTCTTGGCTGATGGTATTTTAGTGGCCAATTCTTGAGAAATTTTAAGATAGCATCACTCACAAACTTATGCAAGAGATGGATTCTTTCAGAATGTTCCACTTTATAATGTGGCAATGATAAAGATGATTTTAATGCAGGGATTGGCAGATTGAACCCTGGGGGTGTTGGTATAAACAACTAACTAACACTGCATTCTGTGAGGTCTGAATGGGTTCAATTTACTGAACTGATCAAATGAGCCAAAAACTCAACTTTGTTGTTTGCTTATTCTAGATAATTAGAATTATGTTAGCATTAATATATTGATTTCCTCCCTTTGTTTTTCACACACACACACACACACATACACACACACACACATGCACTCACATGTAGTTTATGAGGCTTGATTGCAAAACATGTCTGGCGAAGCAATTGCAAAGGTATTCCCTGGAGCAATGAAATATATTTGCACGCTGTGTTCTGCACTTTTCTCCACATTTAAATCCCTCTTCTATCAAACCTCATATTCCCAAAGAGGAAGAAAGCTTATTTCACCCTTACCTTCTATCCATTAGTAAAACAATTATCATAATGATATATTTTTTCCAGCATCATAAAGTAATGTAAAACCTACAAAACTCACAGAAAGGAAAGACGAAGGGAGAAGTCAATGCCATATTTTATGTAGACTTCAGTGGCATTCTCTGACATTGCTGGTCATTTTTCTTTTCTTGTGAGAGGCGAAGGAGGAACTGGTGAACGGATGTACTGCAGCCAGCAGCGGCCTCACAAAACTGAGTCAGTTTCAGCAAGTGGAACTGGCAAGGCATCTGGACGAGAGACTGAGTAATTATTTTTCCGTGTTAATGGCCCTTTATTTGTGGTTTTTACGTCTATGTTTGTTAACAGTAATTGCCTCTCCTCTACTGTTTATTTTTAATGAGTCCCTTAAAAATGGAGCACTAACTACTGTAGGATTTATTCTCATTTTGTTTACTGTAGAAAGAACAGGGAACCAAGCAGGACTCCATCTCCTTAAAGTGATAGCTAACACCAAGCATCTGAGAATGGAAGAAAATGGAAAAAAAAAAAGCTGGAAGTGTGTGTACAGAATTTTGAAAACGAAAAAGCAATCAGGGCACTGCACTATTTGTGAATTGAGTCTGTATTCATTTATTCAGTTCAATATAATTATTTTTTCTCTGCGTCATAATTATAATCTAGGTTTTAACGTGTCCATCAAAGAATATAAAATAGATTGTTTATAATACAAAACAGATCTCATTTATCAATGCTGATAATATTTATGATTTTTCTCTCTTCACATGCATGGTCATGTTCAGTTGCTCAGTTAAGTCCAACTCTTTGCCACCCCATGGACTGTTTAGCCCATTAGGCTCCTCTGTCCACAGGATTTCCCAGGCAAGAATTCTTGAGTGAATAGCCTATCCCTTGTCCAGAAGATCTTCCCAAACCAAGAACTGAACATAGGTCTCCTGCATTGCAGGCAGATTCTTTACCACTGAGCCAGGAAAGCCCTTTCCCTTCAGTACATTTTATTAAAGTCCCTGCGGTCAGAAATCATTGGCATTTCAGTCATCTTTGAATCATCAGTACTTAGTGCATAGCTTGGAAATAGCAAATATTCCACTTTGAATAAATAACTGTAGCTACCATGAGCTTCTAGACTGAGCAAGTAAAATGAGAGCAATCAGCAAAGCATATTTGAGAAAACGTGTCTGAAATATAAGCAATTGAATTTATACTGGATATTTTTATAATTTAGAAAATCCTTATTTGTTTATTCATGCACTTGTGTATCAGTTTCCTAGGACCGTTATAACAGATTACCACAAACTATTTGGTTTAAAACAAGAGAAATTTATTCTCTCCAAGTTCTGGAGGCCAGAAATCTGAAGGCAAAGTGTTCTCAGGACCGTTTTTGTTCTGATGTCCCAGGGAAGAATCCCTCTTGCCTCTTCCCGGTTTCTGCTGGTTGCTGGCATCCTTGGCATTGCTGGACTTGAAGCTGCATCACTGCAATTTCTCCCTGTCTTTCCACATGGCTGTCTTTCCTCTCTATGTGTCCTGTGTTTTTTGTTTTTAAGGACAGTTCAGTTCAGTTGCTCAATTGTGTTCCACTCTTTGTGGCCCCGTGAACTGCAGTACTGTCCATCACCAACTCCTGGAATTCACTCAAACTCATGTCCATCGAGTCGGTGATGCCATCCAACCATCTCATCCTCTGTCATCTGCTTCCACTCCTGCCTTCAATCTTTCCCATCATTAGGGTCTTTTCCAATGAATCAGTTCTTCCACTCAAGAAGTGTAAGCATTGGAGCTTCAGCATCAGTCCTTCTAGTGAATACTCAGGACTGATTTCCCTTGGGATTGACTGGTTTTTAAGGGCACTAGTCTTTAGATTAGACTCACCTTAAACTTGTGTGGCATCATCTCATCTATTAATATATCTGCAAAGATCTTATTTCCTCTAAAGGGCACATTTCCTGCACCTTAGCTGAGGTACATTTGACAAATGAAATTGTAACACATTTAAAGTGTAAATATGATAATTTAATATACATTTACATTGTGAAAGGATTCTCAAAATAAGCTTATTAACACATCCATCACTTCATATATTTACTATCACCTTAGTTTTCCATTTTTTTCCACTTAGCAAATTTCAGGTATACAATACAGTGTAATCGATTATAACTATCTTCTTAAATATTTGATCCTCAGATCTTATTCATCTTTTAACTGAGGATTCGTACCCTTATACCAAAATCTCCCCCTTTAACCCACATTTTAGCCCCAGCAACCACCATTCTACTCTGCTTCTCAGTTTGTCTTTCTGCCTTCCTACACTCAATGCCTTCCAGTTTCACTCGTGTTGTTACACATGGGAGGGTTTCCTTCTTTTTAAAGCATGATTAATACTCTACTGTGTGTATATATCGCATCTTTATCCATTCATCCTTTGATAGAAAGTTTTATCATAACTTGACTATTGTGAATAATGCTACAGTGAACATGGGAATACAAATACCTCTTTGAGATAATGATTTCATTTGGATATATACCCAGAAGTGGGATTGCTAGATCATATGGAAGTTCTATTTTTAATTTCCTTAGGAACCTCCACACTGTTTTTCCACAGTGCCTTTACCAGTTTACATTCACAACAATGTAAAAATATTCTCTTTTCTCCACAAGCTCATTAGTATTTGCTTTGTTTTCAATAATGGGCATCCTAACCATACAAGGTGCTATCTCACTGTGGTTTTGATTTCATTTTCCTGATGAATAGAGAGGTTGAGCATCTTTGCATGTATCTGGATCTTTCTAGAATGTGTCTATCAAGGTCCTTTGCCCATGTTTAATTGGGTTATTTGGGTTATATAAGTCATTTTTGCAGAAACTTTTTAGTCTGATGCTGTCCAACCTGATCATTTTTGCTTTAGTTGCTTTTGCTTTTAGTATCAAATCCGATGTCAAAAATTCTGAAGGCCAATGTCAAGAAGCTGTATTTTCTTCTAGGAATTTCAAGATTTTAGGTCATATGTTCAAGCCTTTATTTTGAGTTGATTATTATGGATGGTGTTAAGTCTTCCAATCTATTTACAATAGCATCAAAAAGAATTAAAAAAAAAAAAAAAAAACCTCAGAAAGAAATTTAACCAAGCAGTTGAAAGAGTTGTACACTGAAGAGGGTACCATTTTCAAGAAAGAAATTGATGACGGCACAAATAAGGCCACAGGCTTTGGTTCTCAGTAAACAGGAAATTTTGAGGCACGCCGTTCCACCCAGTGCATCCTGGCTGAATTCACATCCTGGCCACACCCCTTACTGGCTGTGAGATCCTGGGCAAGATACTTTGCATCTGTAAATCTCAGTAGCCTTGTCCACAAAAGAAGGACTATGATGTTACCACTTACTTCATGGAGCTGTAGCCAGGACCACTGGACTAATTTATGTAAAACGTTTAGCACAATATCTGATATATTGAATGAGCTCTAATAAACAGCACCTCTGAAATGAATATAATAGACAGTGTAATAGGATTTTTATGATAATGTCCTTCAGCATAGAACAGTGACAAAATGCTAAAGTAGAATTCCTGCACATGGTTTTATGAAATATCCAGAAACACAGTTATGCAAATCTCTAGAAAGATCTAAGGGTACAGCAGATTATATTGAGTAGTTGTTCATAGACTTTCCCTTTGGCTAGCAAACTTTTCTAATAGAAACATCCCCAAAGCCTTGTTATATAAATTGTGAAGAAGCAAAACAAAACAAGTAAACAAACCACCTACAACTGAAAAGTGGAAAGTACTTGATATGGTGTTTAGGGTGAGGAGGCAACATAGTGAGCTAGTGAGTACTGACTCATGGTATTCCAGCAGTAGGACGCGTGGCATCTCCTTTGAGGAGCACTTTGCTGATACCGCTTCTTGCAATCAGGTTGGTGATAAGAACTGAGAAGCAGAGAATCAAAGGCTAAGAGCCAGTACATTTACTTAATGGACATGACAGCAGAGAACATCTTTAAGTTCCTTAGAAAACTAAGCAATGGCAATAAGAGCAGCAGTGATAATACAAATCTTGTGAGCCATGTCATTGTGTATTGTTGTGAACATGTTCCATGCATCATCTCATTTAATTCTCCCAACTTTCTGGAGGACATAATATTCATTTCCCCATTTTTCCTGAAGCTGAAATTGAGGCACAAAGAAGTGAAACTACTAGATGAAGCAATAGTCAGTGAATGGTAGAAAAGCATGCTGAAATTGGTCATTCTGACTTGATTGCCCACAATTTTTATCAATAATCCACGTGACTCTTAACTACATTAGAAACACAGCAATGTTTCTGTACTTTCAGGACTGTGGGGACGCCAAGTCACTCCCTCCATTAGTGAGTGCCGTAGCCTTGAGTGTGAGGTTGCGTATCAGAAGAGAGTGTGGCGCACCCTATATAACTAGACAGGCTTAAATTTATTCTGTCAACATCATTTATCAAACACTTCTTTTAATGTCTTTTTCGGAAATAGAGTCTTCGCAGGCACAGTTATGATGATGTTATACTGGGTTAAATTTGCTGTAATACAATGAACCAGGGTCCTCACAAAAAGAAAACAGAGATATAGACATACACAGAGGGAAGATGGCCAAGTGAAAAGAGAGGTAAAAATTGGTGTGATGCAGTCTCAAGCCTAGGGACACCAAGGATGGCCACTAGAAGCTAGGAAGAAGCAAAACCAAGACAGCTAATTTTGGAAATAGGCATCTAGAAAGCAGGGTTTTTCCGAGCCTTATCTTTCAAAAAGTTCACATGGGTTAGGAGACCAAGTCTCCTAGCCCAACCCACGGCTGAGAACAAAAGAACACCCTGCATTTTTAAGGCTCTCTAAAATGTAGAAAGCAAAGAAAAATCACTGAAGTTATGCAAATAATATAAATTCATTAAAATAAAATTTTAAAAATTAGAATGTGAGCTGGGTACGAAATCTCTGGATTTTTTGACTATGCAAGTTAAAGATTTGATTGAATATTCTACTCTTGCACCCTGGGTTCAAAATGACTTTTTTTATTCCTCTGTAGAGATTATGTTCCTTTCTCACTTGATTCCCCCTCATAAAATGATGGCAGTTAGAAAAAGCCAAGTTGAAATTAATGGTCAGTGTTCAAAGAGTTAATGTGCTTGACTCGGAATATATTGTGAATCAAAAATAGTCTTTTAACCAGTGCAAATGACTCATCAAGAAGAATAATGCAGTTTAATAAATGTGTCTCCCTATTTAAGTTAAAATACTTTAAGCCAAACTTAGCAGCATGTCTTGTTCTTTTCCTCCATCTTAGAATGGTATAAACCACTAGTGAGATAAGTTTCCTTTGTCTGATTTAATTGCTTTTTTGGGAGATGGAGCAGAGTAAAGCTACCCAGCTCTAATGGACAATGTAGAGATAGGAATGAAAGAACCATAAAAGTTGGGAATTAGCACTGATGCATTAAGTCACATATAGTCCCAAGGATACTTTGAGGTATGGTTTTACCCTTGCAAGTTCCTTTTAGGAATAAACTAAGCAACCAAAAATGGGTATCTATCCATCACACTCTTAAAATGAATATAAGTAAGCTCAGTAACATCAGCTTTGTGGCCAGCAGCCTTTTCTTAGAAACTATCCCCAGATTATGAGGATATTATGGTCTGAAACCAAGAAAGGGAGGGAAATTGTTGCTTCTCTAATTTGTTTTGCTCTTTTCATGTCTAATAAATGGGCTTATGTGTGTGTGTGAGTGTGTGTGTATTCACACTTAATTGCTTTAATGACTTGAAAGGAGAGGGGTACTCTGCAAATTCAGCTGGTTCAACAAAATATTATCTGAACACTTGATTAGGAAAAGAGAATGAGGAAAACTTTCAATTGGAAAATATTTACTGAGTGCCTTCCAAGGGCCAGACCCTATATAATGATCTAGATACACAAGACTGAAGAAGACATAGTTCCTCTATTCAAGGAACTTAAGATAAGGGAATGTAGGCGGAAGCAAAATATTTAGAAACGTTTAAGATTAGTATGTATAAATATAAGTAGTCAGGGTAAGAAACAACACAGACATGGGAAGGTGAGATGTGGGAAAAATATATTTGAGACAATTTTTAGAGTGACTTGATTATAAAACCTAGAAGATAATATGCTCACTCTCTCAATTCCTCTTTTCTCCATAGACAAAGAAGAAACAAGTTTAAAAAGCTGTTACAATCTTTTTTAACTTCTCATCTGTGTATTTTTCATCAGCTCTGTGGATAGAATGTTGACATCTCCCAAAATTCATGTGTTAAAGACTTAACTCTTAATATGATGGTACTTTGACGTGGAGACTTTGGGAAGTGATTATGCCATGAGGGTGGAGACTTTAGGAACGAGATTTATGCCCTGATACAAGAGACTCAGGGGGCTTCGCCATTGAGCTATTGTCAAAGAACCTGCCTACCAATGCAGGAGACAAAAGAGGCTCAGTTTCCATCCCTGCGTCGTCAAGATCCCCTGGAGAAGGGCATGACAACACACTCCAGTATTCTTGCCTGGAGCATCCCATGGATTGAGGAGCCTGGTGGGCTACAGTCCATGGGGTTGCACAGAGTCAAATACTGCAGGGACTTAGCATGCAGCCCTGCACGCACAGAGGCTCATGAATCTTTTCATGGCCCTTTGGCCATGTGAAGTTACAAGTAAAAAATGACCTTTAGAAAAAGAGTCCTCACACGACATCAAATCACCCAGCACCACGACCTTGACTTCCCAGCCTTCAGAACTATGAGAAATAAATATTTCTTGCTTATAAACCACACACTGATGCTACTCTTATTATAGCAGCGCAAGCAGACTAAGATAATCTGAAAAATAGCACAGAAGACAGGAATTTTATAAATATAATGAAACATAATTTCATTACTCTTGCACTTTTTAAATGGAAAGGGTATATTTTAAATTTCCATCACCGACTCGATGGACACGTGTTTGGGTGAGCTCCAGGAGTTGGTGATGGACAGGGAGGCCTGGCGTGCTGCGGTTCATGGGGTCACAAAGAGTCAGACACGACTGAGCTACTGAGCTGAAATGAGCTGAACTCTTTTCAACTTTATTTTAGGGTTTGAGGGACAAAGCTGTGAGCGATAATGGGAAATCCGGCCTAGGCAGACGCGCTCTGTGCGGGTGGGGACTGAGCAGCTAGCATGTGCGTGTTCAGTTGGCGGCGGCTGAGTCAACAGAGACGGGCTGGACGCTGTGACGTGGTCCCAAGGCCAGGGTACGCGTGCACAGTGGCTTTTCACTTAGCAACTGCCCAGCTCTGGGGATTTTCTTCTCACGGTGATATTTGAATGTGTCATCTAGATTTTTCCATGTTTCTTATAATTTTCAGATGAAGTCTCAAGTTAACCTAAACTGATCGGCAGGGGCACACTTCTTGGAGACAGAGGCTAGGCATGGGTACCTAGCAAATTAGGAGATTTTCTGTTTTGGATTTTGTTTATTTGTGTGGTTTCCCTTCTATTTTTTAACATTTGTGAAATAGCGATGTTTTTATTGTGGCAAATGAAGTTTTGCTGGTAAATTTTATTCCTTAGCAAAAAGACAAAGTAGGAAGGCAGGCTTATATCTGTTTCTCAAACTCCTCTAGGTGAATATCCAGATTTTTTTTTCTTTTAAATTTCTAACACATCCAAGACTGTAACTTTTTAAAAATCCAATAAAAGTTACTAGAAAATGAAATAAAAGACATGCAAAACATAAGCTCCACATTTTATTATTAGATTTAACAGACATATTTTTGTTCTGTCAAGCTGCTACATGGGTTTGTAATGAGCTCTTCTCATTTTGTGGAAAGGCTCTGATCGGTGGACCATACTTGAAGTAGCACAGGATAAGAGGATTCTGAAAACAATCAGAAAATCCCAGAGCAAATGATACAGTTAAAAGGAAAAATGTTATATATTACACTTTGCTTAGTTAGGACTGCCATTGTTTCTCTGCATTAACCCAGGTTGCTTTCTGATCTATCCAAAAGTAGAGAAATTGTCCATTAAGCATTATAGCATTAGCTGTTGGTAAAACTCAGAACTGAAAAGCTATGTGTATGTGTGTGTGTATATGCATGAGCATGCTGAAGTGCATTGAACAATAGCCCATAATCTGAAGGAAAATTGGGATCCTCATTAAATTTTCAAAGGTAGCATCAACAGTAAACATATACTCTGAATTTCTGGCAATTACACATAGTTGTTTTCAAATTCATCACTGTAAAGCTTACAAATATAAAATGGAAGTCATCTTGGGGTGTCTTACCAAGTGATAGTACTTCATCTTTAGAGCCATTTTTTTCTCTTCTGCCTTTTTCCTCCATAAATCTTATCTTCTACCCCTTTCAAGTTTATATTTCTTCTTACTGAATGAAGCGTCATTGCCATCTCCGTTTCCCCTACTTTCAAAACAATAGAACTTTTGTTGTTGTTTTCTAAACAAATGACTACCCAGAATAAAAATCTCTATTCCCAATTGTCCTTTGCAGATAATTGCAATCTTGAGGCCAGTTGTAGACAGTGGTATGTGAGCGGAAGGGCTAGGGCCAAGTTCTGGGAACCATAATTAACAGGCTGCTTGCAATTGCATGCTAATATTTTCTTCATTGTCTTCATCTGACTTTTAGTGAGAATGAGGTGCTCCATCCATCTTGGGTGATACTATGGTCCGGAAAGTAGGCATTACAGTTTCTAATATCCTGAAATAAATGCCACCCCATCTCTGTACTGTTTCAGACAAATTTTCCCTAAAATTTTTGCAAAAGAAATTCAACTCTTGCTTTCTTTAATCAATTACTAGTTAGAATCTAGTTTTATCCTTACTGATAGGTGTGATGATAATGGAAGCATATCACATTTCCCTGCTTTCCAACATGCTAGCCATTCATATAGCTATTCAAATTTTATTGAACTTAAATAAAATAAATAAATAAATAAAATAATAAAATAATAAAATGAATAAATAAATAAATAAAATTTAAAATACAGTTCCTTGGTCAACCTAGCCACATTTTACGAGCCCAGTCACCAGTCACATTTCAGGAGAAAGGATAGAAATTTCCCTCTTCACAGAAATTTATTTCAGATAGCACAGGTCTAGAGGGCAAGACCTAGCTTAACTTCTTTGCAACCAAGTAGATATTTGCTAAGAGTTTTCTTACTTTTCTTTTTTAAATTTCATAGCTTTAAATTATCTATATATTGTATCACTGAGATAAATACGCGAGAAGAATTTTAAAAGTGTAGTAAATTCAGAAATTATTGCTTGAAAGCAATCACAAGAAACACAAGAGTGTTTGGGGGGAAGATGGGTATACATTTCAGGGGTTATTCTAGGATCTGGAATAAATAATTCTGAGCTCTTCCACCCCCACTCCCCTACTCTATAATTTTCACTGGGATTACTGCAGCTGAAAGTGAATATCAAAGGTGTCTACATGGATAAGAGGGAAAGCGGGTGCAGTTGAGACACGGACGCTGATCTATATATCTTGGTCAGTTTTCACTTAGTAAAATAAGCTTGCAAACTGCATATCAGCAGTTTGGGGATAGTGGGAGACATAAGAATTGCTTTTATTTATGGTATTCTCATTTCTTTTCTCTTTTCTTTTTATTTGAGGTCACATGCCTTATTTTTCACAGAGTGCTTGGTGCACCTGGGTGTTAGACCCTGCTAAGCCCTCCAGAAGTTTGACTATGATGCATTTTCCTGATGCAAGAATATAAGAAAGACATTTTCACAAAGAGAAAATGTAGAAACAGCAGAAAGTTTAGAAATTCTTTATTAAAAGTCATCAGCTTGCAACATTTTTGTTTCTGCTTTTCCTCCATAAAAAAAAAGTCAGCTTACTGCTCCTTTATTCAGACTGAATAGATGTTTTTTTTTTTTTTTTTTTTAATTTTCATGTATATTCCTTCCCATGAAGCCTGAGTTGAAAAAGGATTTTTTCAAAACCATTATGGTACAATTTATTATATAGTTTGATTGTGAAAACTGAAGACTTGTTTTTGCAGTGAACTGAAATGTTTCTCACTCTTCTCCTAATTGCCAGTGTATCACATAGACTGCATTCATATGGAAATGTATTGGAAGCTCATTGAAGTGTTATTGAACATATATTGGAATTCAATGTATTAAAAATCCTCACCAAGGCATGTATTTGTGATTTAAGTGTTCAAAATATTTATTTTGCTTCAAGTCTTTTTTTTAAGCAAGTTTCATACAGTTTCTCAGTTGCATTCAACTCTTTGAGACCCCATGGACTGTCAGTGAGATTTTCCCGGGAAGAATACTGGAGTGGGTTGCCATTTCTTGCTCCAGGGGATCTTCCCAACCCAGGGTCTGAACCCGTATCTCTTGTGTCTCCTGCATTGGCAGGCAGATTCTTTAACACTGAGCCAGCTGGGAAGCCCTTTCTAAGTAAGGGGTAATGCTTTAATTAGTGTTCATGCTATTCGCTGCTCTATCTCAACACTAGGTCACAATAAACCATCATTCTCAGGCTGGAAAGGTATTAATGCTGTGATGTGATGAAAAGGACCCAGGCTTAGGAAGATTTGAGTTTAACTCCTGGCTCTTTCTGCTTGTGGAACATGGTTAACTTTAATAGCCTTCCTGAGGCTCTAAAGCAGAAGCCTGGATTATTTATCTCCGAGTGGTGTTGTGAACAAGAAATGAGGAAACCCACAGACTTTATTTGTCCGTACATGTGCTCAGACTGCCACAGCAATATGCCACAGACTGGGAGGCTTAAACAATGATATTTGTTTTTCACAATTCTGGAGGCTGGGAGTCCTAGTTCAGAGTGCCAGCAGAGTCAGATCCTGGTGAGACCTTTCTTCCTGGCTTTCAGACAGATGTTTCACACTGGTTGTTCACATGGTCTTTTCTCAACCTGTGTGTGCAAATAAGGAGTGAACAAGCTCTCTGGTGCTTCCTTATTAGGGCACTAAGCCTGTTGAACCAAGACACCTTTACAACCTCATCTAACCCTTATCATATCCCAAAACGCTATTTCCAAATACCATCATACTGGGGTCTTAGGACTTGAACATATGAGTTTAGGAGAACATGAAGCTTTAGTTTGTGATAGCTTGGCACACAGGAGTCAGGTGGTAAGTGCTCAAACACTAGAAGAAAAGTGAATCACCGTGCAGAGATGGAGAAGACCTAAAAAGGGAAACCATCACGATTGCAGACATATGTTTTCCCTTCTGTGTGAACTAGCCCATGTAGCTCAGAGTTTCTTGGAAGGCCTTTTTCAGGAATAGAAGCCCAGGAAGGTGCTCAGAAATGGAAATGGAGGTTTCATGCCATGCTCAATGACACCTCAGAAATTTTGCCTGAAGTAAGAAAACCTTAAAATACTATTTAAACTCAAATATCCTGAATTCATTTGAACTCGTGATCCTTTTACAATTTTGTCCATCTAATAAAAATTTTGTGAAACACAACTTGGGAAACCCTTCTATTTATCAGAATCTTATAAATAATGTTTTATCATTTATTCAAAGAATTTTGCACTTACAAATGAAAGAGAAGGCAATTTGTTAATTTAATTTATACTTCTCGCCATAGTTGACCTTAAGACTTGAGAATAAAGGTTCGATGAGACTCCCTTGTGTGTGAATATATATGATATAAATGTCTATGTATGCACATTGTTACTGTCCTCTAGTCACTAAATTGTGTCTGAGTCTTTTGCAACCCTACGGACTGTAGCCTGCCAGGCTCCTCTATCCACGAGATTTCCCAGAAAAGAATACTGGAGTGGATTGTCATTTCCTTCTCCAGAGGATCTTCCCTGCCCAGTGATCGAAACTTTGTCTCCTTCATTGGCAAGCAGATTATTTATCACTGAACTATGAGAAAAGCCCCATATATACGCGTGTGCACACACACACACACACACACACACACACACATATGTACACACACATATATCTTAAAATATGTTTGTATACACAGATACATAGCCTAACTATTCAAAAATAATTCAAGTCAACTCAAACTTTGTTTAAAATGATTTATTTTCTGCACAGTATACCCACTGAAAACAAGAACTAACACATTCTAAGAATTTGCTGTCATAGTACTAAATACATAAATGCTTTAATTTCATCCTCAAAACTATCATAGTAGGCAGGTTCATCTGCTAGTTCCCTTCTACAAACTTGGAAAATAGGTGCTTCAGAGACAGTCAGCAGCTTGCTCCACGTTGAGTATCCTGAAAGCTAATGGTGCAGACACAGCTTAAGTTGAGTCATGACTATGTACCATTCATCTCCTTTTCTTGAGAGTTAGCAAGACCCATGACTTATTTCTAACTAACAGAATCATATAATGTGGCAATGATGGAGGTCTGCTGATTTAATTCACGTCTTTAATAAATTATTTTTTTATTTAATTCAAAAAGGGTGTCATTTTGAGTGAACCCAACCTTATTAGGTGAAAGTGCTTGAAAGAAGAACCTCCTTTTAGCAGCTGGTTTGCCTGCTGATCTTGCAGAAGCAAGTCAACATGGATCCCAAAGCCACAACACTGAATTCAGCTCACAACCTGAAGAAGCTCGGAGAAGGGCCCTGAGATTTAGATGATAACACAGTCCAGTCAAATCCTTGATTGTAGCTTTTTGAGGCTGTAAGCAGAGGACCCAGCCCTGCAGAGCATGGGTCTCCTAGCAAAAGGAGCAAGATGATAATATGTAGTGTTTTCCATCATGAAGTTTGTCGTAAATGATTACATAGCCATAGATGCTAATACAGTGATAAAGATGAGTTTTGCACTCAGGCTATCTCTCTTCTGAGCTTGCAAGTATACTCCTATGATATTCAGCCTCATATAGGATGAAGCTTGGTGTCACATACTATAGATATGAAGCTATTTACTTAGTGGGCTAGATATTTATGGGATCAAGAAGGATAACAGAGTAAATTACAAACATAATACCTTATGTGGGTGTTTTTTGGCTTTATTTTGGGTTTTGTTTTCCCCTATTTATTGGTTAGTGATACCTAGGGAAACTGATGTATAAGACCAGATAGAGCTTGGAAGCATCAACATTAATTTTTTGGCTAATGGCCTTGGGAAGTTTCCATGTTGCCCTCTGCCTCAATTTTACTTGTGACATTGAGTTATTTTATTCAATTTCCAGCTTAAATCTAAACCTATTGATTGTACCACACAATGATGACTGTGAAAAAAGACTCCTCTCAAATGACAAGCATTTACAAAATATTAGCGTACATGTCTAAAGTCCATTTAAAAAATCATTTAATGAGTGCTTCCTCTGTTCTGGGTGCTATTTATCTTCACAAATTCCTTAAGTATTGATTCCTCTTCTCTCTTTTAACGAGCTGGAACTAAAGCCTGTGAGTTCCATAACTTTCCTCTGTGACCACAAGACAAACATTCAAAAGTCCTGATTTATTGGGTCGTTTGATAAAATCTGGCTTCTTCTAGATTTTTAAATCCATATTCATGGGCTGCACAGCTTCAATATGTTAAGGAACAAAGAAAAATGTCAGATGATTTCAATCGCATGTTTTTATATTCTACCAGATGATGCAATGTCTAACCCAATTATCAGAAAAACAAGGCAGTGGGTTTTGTGTTTATTCTTTACTCTCATTCAAGGAGCTGTGTTTTCAAAAGTAACATAATTTTAAATTTACCTCTTCAACCCCACTCCTTATAAATGTACCACTATATCTACTAAGAATTTAGGAACATTAATTCTCTCATCAGACTTTCTTTCTAAACACACATTAAAAAGAAACTGTTAGTTTCATTTTCTTTCTGTTTAGTTTCATTTCTTCCTTTTTGGGATTTCTGTTTAAAAGTGCTTTTAGCAGTCTTCGGTCGCATATGGTGCATATGCTTATGGAATAGCAAACCAGCTTGAGTAAAACAAGAATAAAAATAAACCACGCAGAACTAAACTCCAAACTTTTTGGGAGGTCTTCAATGATGCTACTTTTTTTGTGCATGTCAATTATTTCTGTTTGGAACAAGGAGTAGACTCCTTTCAAACACCCAAATATGGTAAGAAAGACAGCATTGTTCTCCAGCTCAAAGAGTCAAATTAGATCTATGAGTTCTGGAAGGTTCTTCATCTTAGGATATTTTCTGTCTCCTAAAAAAGATCTTCAGTAAAACATGAGAAACACCGGATGTGCTCTGCTCAAGGGTGAAACTTGAAAATTTCTTTTTGACGTTATAGTATAAAAAGACAGACGCTAAACATAACAGGCCACATAGCAAAGAGTAAAGCTCCCAAATCCAAATATTTAAATCTTAGCTACTTAAGAAGCTATGGAAATAAAATGGAATTTTCTGGTGAAATCCCTGCGGCATTGTCTTCCTGCTGCATATTTTCAAAACACACTGAGCCATCTTTATCCTTAGGGATCACTTTTCTCTAGTTGCTTTGTATGTTTACACATGTTCAACTACTCATTGTATTGTCTGTTGTAAGAGAAGATTCGTATCATGTCTATGGGGTTGGATCCAGGGGATTGACCAGACTGGCCCAAGACGTGGGTGCAAGACGTGTGCCTGGATGATACTTCAGACTGCAGGAGAGGAGAGGAAAGGCACAAAAGAAAGAGGGACAGAATATGTGCTGAGTGACTTCACTGTCCTAAACTTGCTAACACATCAAGATATGACGACACCTCTGCCTTTTTGCTATTTGAATAAGAATCCACCAGGATATCAAAGATTATCGAGTATGCACATCAGGGAGGGAACTCAGAGTGACTGGAGCTGGTTTCCTGAAGTTTGCAATCATGCTGGGATTATAAGACAAGAATTAAAATAAGACATTAGCTGCCTATATGAGAGACTCGCATGGTTACCCTTACTTTCCAATCAATCATGGATATGATAGAGGCTTCATAGAGGAGACGGGATGTCACCTGTCAATGAAGCGACTTGTGACTTTTGGAGTATGAGAGAGTGGCGAGGTCATGTGGGAACTGAGAACTGTGTAAATAAAAGGAGGAGAACACCTGTGAAGTGAATGTCAAAGCCGCTCAGATTCTTTGTAACCCCGTGGACTGTGTCCATGGAATTCTCCAGGCTAGAACACTGGAGTGGGTAGCCTTTCCCCTCTCCAGGGGATCTTCCCAACCCAGGGATTGAACCCAGGTCTCCCACCTTGCAGGCGGAGTCTTTATCAGCTGAGCCACCAGAGAGAACGCCTCATGTACAGGATACGGCAGGAATAAAACCCTTCAATTTGAATTTTGGTTTAACTAGGACAGGGTTAGTAGAATGCCTTATGGATCGAAGGTGGGAAAGTAAATGAAAGAATATGCTAGAATACTTTCCTAAATAAGCACTCACTTAATCTTTTTTTTTGTTTGTTTATCAAACAATCACAAAGGAAACGATTGCTTCCCTTTTGTACTTGATATCCCCCTTTTCTCCTATGCAACACAGGCACACAGGAATAACATTTCTCCTGTAAGAAAAGCAGCAGCGTAGGCACGTGGAGACACCTCTGTCGGTGCTTGAGGCCCCATCAGGAGCCTGTGAGGGGCACAGAGAGACAGGCTCGCCCGGGCTCCCACTGTCTGTGATGGGCTCTCGCTGCTCAGTCCCAGCCTCTGCGCCCTGTGAGAAGAGGAATCCAGAAGGGCCAGAGCGCGCCATTGTCTGGAGAGACTCACATCTGAGTTTTAGTGTAAAAACTCTCAATACCTTCACTGTTGGTTCAGCCCTTTTTTAGACACTGGGCAGGCGAGGCAATGCATGTGAATAAATGAGAAAGCCCTCGTCAGCAACCAGAGTGCGATTTCTGATACTGAAGCGAAGGGAGCCACAGGACTGTGAAGATAAGAACTTAAAGGGCATTAATGGAATCAGAATTCAGGTTTCAGTGTTATGGAGCCAAGATCCAGGCTCCCACTCAGAGCCTGGATTTGATTCATTCAGTAAATGCTAAATCCATTCTATTTGCATAGCATGTTTTCCAAAGCACTTTCAATTGGAACTGATTTCGTATTTGAGTGAAAGAAGAATGTATTCCGGCAAGCTGACGTTTCCTTCTGTGAAGAGCTGCCTTTCCAGGGGGTTGACAAACACCCATCTTGGCCCCTCAGCGTTTTTCTGTGTGCTGAATAGCTTCCAGGAGTATAGATCACTTTTACTGCAGCGTGCAATATGTTTGATAATAAACTTTTAAGCTCTATTTATTGGACTGCACATACAAAACCATTACTTTCTTGGCTAATACAAATACCTTATCTAATGGGAAAGATAAAGAGTAGTTTCACTAAGAAATTTTAAAGAGTATTTGATACTTGGAAGGAAGGTGTAATCAAATCACCTACTATTTATTTTCTCCTGTGTGCCTAGCATTACAATATTGATTGATATTGCCTTCTATCCATCTCATACATACGCATGTTGCCTCTCTCTGTGTGCGGTGAGCTCTAAATAATTGTTTCCTTGGCGTTAGAGAAAGATTTTACTGCCTGAGCAGAAAATATCTGATAATTGCAGGAGATTTCAGAAGGACAGAAAGAGGAGAGAAAAAAAATTGACTCTGCAATATGTGAAGCTGATTAATGATTACTAGATAATTTATGAGCAGTTGGCCTCATTCAAATACAGATCTGACAAATGGGGAGTATATTTTGATGTTCGATGAGAGATAAAATGTATATAATGCTTGCTTCATTATTTTCCAATCTATTTTTTTTTTACCTTCACTACATTATTTGATATATAAAATAGCACTATGAAATATGTTAGGTAAGTGGTATGTGTGTGTGTATAGAAAGAGAGCTTCAGGAATAACTACCTTTGTCTTGCGATTGTAATCATTAAGCTGAATTTGAGTGATGTACTCAGGGCCAGATCTAGTTGGTAGCCGAAGAGATCCTCTTGGCTGCCTAGTCACAGTGATTTACATCAGAGTAATAATGTATTTGGGCTTCCCAGGTGGCGCTAGTCATAAAGAACCCACCTGCCAGTGCAAGAGATGTAAGAGATGCAGGTTCCATCCCTGGGTCAGGAAAATTTCCTGGAGAAGGGCATGGATAATGCTCTCCAGTATTCTTGCCTGGAGGATCCTGTGGCCAGTGCAGCCCGGTGGACTTGCAAACAGTCGAACACCACTGAAGCGCACGCATATATTTCCCTCTCTAGCGTGCACTATATGCCTCTCTCGTTGCACATTTACCAGCGGTTTCAGTGGAATTATCCCCCATTCTCTCCCTGATCTAAAATAATCTTTGGAAACAGATGCCCGTGTCAAAGTGATTGGTTCAAGATGGACGCAAAGAATGAAGTTAAGCCTAAGATTTTTGTTTTGAGACTGTGGGGAGAAACAAGTTCTCCTTCATTCACAAATATAAATGAGAAAATGAGAGAGCATCTGGCCCTGGAAGCTGCTTGCAAACATCTTGAAGCCACACGTACAGTTAGTCTTGAGAGGAAGCTGACCCCCTACAGGCTGAGACGAGATTGACAGTAGGAGCAGCACGCTGAGTATATGTTTAAGCTACTGGATCGGGCCTTGAAAGACTGCTTTTTTGTTTGTTTGTTTTTAAACATACTCTATAGGTTAAAAAAGTAAACTCCTTTTGTAACTTAAACCAATTTCGTGGTGGCTTCTATTATTCACAACTGAAAGAACTCTAAATGATACGCAAAGCTACATCTGCAGCAACCTCATTACACAGTTTGTCTAGAGAAAAGCCTTAGACTGAGGAAGGGTTATTTATGAGCCTCTTGGGTAACATTTTTCTGGCTCTTCCCAAATATTTTCAAACTGTGTTGCAAAGAAAAGAAGCACATAGGTATGGAAGTTTTCCGGGACCTTAGGCTAAGGAAGTGGACTCGGGTCCATGTAGCTGATTGTGTAGACTATGAAATGGGAGAGAAAGGTGTTTTCTTTGCTATTTCTCATAATCCAGCACTTCTCTGGCTCCAGGAAGCTGGACCTCTGTGAGCAGAGGCAGCGCCCTTGGGGCAAGACGGTGACTAGCTCTGGGACCCCATCAGCCAGTAGAAAACTGAGGTTCCTGCAAGTGATTCTGAAAGTGTTGCCATCAGCGCAGAGACGTGAGGGGCTGTCCGCTGAACAGATAGTATGTTAAAGCTATGACACAACTCGATACACATAGCCAACTTACTGGTTTATAAATATTGTGTGTGTGTGAGTCATTTGTTGGGTGGCCCCAAACTGTGAAGGACAGCGATTCTGCCTTACTTACAAGCTAACACGCTAGCATGTTTCCATTTTTTGAATTCTTGCAGAAGACAAGAAGAAATTTTTGCAGAAGAAAGTCCAGGGTCAAGGAAAAAGAGGCATATCACTTAGAGTACAACAATGAATGTGAGCACCAGTTAACCTTGACTCTAAGTCCCAGAGGGGTGATGCAGAGAGGCACAGATGGATGCCGCCTACGGCCGGCTTTTATCACACCTGAGCTTAAGAAATGCAAAATTTTTATATGGGGTATAAATAAATCTGCCCTCTGCTCTGGAGGGAGATATTATCTACAAGATTGTTCACTGCCCAAGCATCCCTGAACAGAGCAAAAAGGAAATAGTGTCTCTTCTCAAAAGATATGCAGAATTTCAAAACACCCATGGAGCTTTGTCTCCAGAAAGAGTTCCATAGTATTCTCTGAGATTCTTATATCAAAAGGTGAATGTTGAGCTATTAGATTTTCATATTTAAAAAACAAGAGTGTTATAAACTCAAAATATAAAATAAATAGCCATAAATGCATATGAATAAAAGTAAATTATTTCACGTATTCATATAAAGAGGAGAAGATAGTCTGCCCTCAATGAAGTGGAACATAACTTTATATTCCTTAGGGGGGAAATGAGCACTAACTTTCTTCCAAAGGGTGCCATCTGGAATGGGTGTGCAGAAGAGTACACTTATAGTGAAGAAATGTGATAAACACTACCTCAGCCAGGTGATAAAGGCCAAGAATAGCAGTCACATTGTATTGATAGTGTGTATGCTTAATGTAATATGATGAAAATGGCATTTTATCTCTAAGGTCTTCCCCCAACAACCCATAACACAAGCCTTACCATGAGAAAAGCATCAGAAAAATTCCAAGCGAGGAGCATTCTACAAAGCATCTAGCCTGTACTCCTCAGAACTCTCTGAGTCATCAAAGACATGGAAAGTCTGAAAAACTGCTCATGCCAAGAAGAACACAAACAGACATGACAACTAAATGCAAAGTGATATCCTCAATGGGATCTTGAATAGGAAAAGAAAGTTAAGTAAAAATTAAGGATACATAAATAAATTATGGACATTAGTTGATAGTAATGGTATTATAATGATAATGATATATTGACAGTGACTATATCAACATTATTTATTCACTGTAATGAATGTATCATAATAATGAAAGCTGTTAAAAAGGGAAACTGGATATGAGGTACATATATGTCTACTACCTTCTCAATTTTTCTGTAAATCTAAAACTGCTCTAAAAATATATTTTTTATTAAAAATATAATGAGCATTTCTAATGTCTCAACATTTCTATTCATGGGTATACAAACAACAGAAACACACACACACATGTGTGTGAGTGAGTGATCATCACTCTGTTGTGTCTGACTCTTTGCAACTTCATGGATTATATATATATATATATATATATATATATATATCAGTTCAGTTCGGTCTCTCAGTCATGTCTGACTCTTTGCAACCCCATGGACTGCACCACCCTAGGCTTCCTTGTCCATCACTAACTCTTGCAACTTTCTCAAACTCATGTTCATTGAGTTGGTGATGCCATCCAACCATCTCATCCTCTGTCATCCCCTTCTCCTCCCATCTTCAATCTTTCCCAGCATCAGGGTCTTTTCCAATGAGTCACTTCTTCGCATCAGGTGGCCAAAGTATTGGAGCTTCAGCTTCAACATCGGTCCTTTCAATGAACATTCAGGACTGATTTCCTTTAGGATTGACTGTTTTGATCTCCTTGTGGTCCAAGGGACTCTCAAGAGTCTTCTCCAACATCACAGTTCAAAAGCATCAATTCTTCAGCACTCAGCTTTCTTTATAGTCCAACTCTCACATCCATACATGACTACTGGAAAAACCAAAGCTTTGACTAGACAGAGTTTTGACTAGATGGACCTTTGTTGGCTAAAGAGTAGGACATGACTGAGTGAATTTCACTTTCAATATATGTAAAACAGTGTTTATGGCATTGAAAGTGAAAGTCGCTCAGTCATGTCTGACTCTTTTCAACCTCATGTACTATACAATTCACTGAATTCTCCAGGCCAGAACACTGAAGTGGGTAGCCATTTCCTTCTCCAGGAGATTTTCCCACCAGAAGGATCGAACCCAGGTCTGCTGCATTGAAGGTGGATTCTTTACCAGCTGAGCTACCAGGGAAGCCTTTTATAGCATTACTATTCTTAATAGTTCCAAACTAGACATAACTCGAGTCTTTTCATTTTATAATGAATGCATATTCTCATTGCAACAATACGATATAAAGTACAACTACACTAACAATGTAGATGGACATTACAAACCAGGCAAATGAAACTATAAAATGAATGCACACAATATGATTCTACTTTTTCTTTTTCTTAAAAAAAATGTGCCTCACAGGCATAGGTTGTTAAAAATGATTGCATCACATACTTGAATTGATTCTCTGCAATGAGAAACTTTCAGATGATTAAGCTTTCCAAAAACATGTCAGAATAAAATGGCACAGGTTAAGAAAGAAAAAAAAAGAGAAAGGTCAACCTTAGAAATGACATGGGGAATTTCTTGTCCATTGAATCGAAATCCTAACTTTAGCTTTAGTTCAATGAAATCAGGGATAGGGTATGATAGAGAATGGAGGAAGAGAAATGGAAGTGACTAATGATTCTACAGTACTTACTGGTACAGGGGTGAACAGGTTTAGGGAGAAGGATTGAAGATATCGCCTTGTTCTCCCAAGAAGATAATGGAACCACTGGAGCACCTCTGATCATAAATGGAAGGACTGAAGCTGAAACTCCAATATTTTTACCACCTGATGTGAAGAGCCAACTCATTGGAAAAGCCACTGATGCTGGGAAGGATTGAGGGCAGGAGGAAGGGGACAACAGAGGATGGAATGGTTGGATGGCATTATCAGTTCAATGGATATGAGTCTGAGCAAAGTCCGGGTGATAGTGAAGGACAGGAAAGCCTGGTGTGCTGCGGTCCATGGGGTAACAAATAGCTGGACATGACAGAGGAACTGAACAACAACAGCCGCTTATAGCAACAACCAAAGGGTGCACCAGCATCAATCAGCCCATGCGTCCTCTTTAGCAAACTGGCAATACGTCAGCAAGTATCATGACAATAAAACTGGGGCTTGATAGCTCACTTGGTAAAGAATCTGCCTGCAGTGCAGGGGACCCCGGTTCAATTCCTGGGTCAGAAAGATCCACTGGAGAAGGGATAGGCTACCCATCTTCTTGGGCTTCCCTTGTGGCTCAGCTGGTAAAGAATCTGCCTGCAATGCGGGAGACCTGGGTTGATCTCTGGGTTGGGAAGACCCCCTAGAGAAGGGAAGGGCTACCCACTCCAGTATTCTGGCCTGGAGAATTCCATGGACTGTATAGTCAAGGGAGTTGCAAAGTGTTGGCCACAACTCAGCGGCTTTCACTTTCACGACTATATAACTTCTATTGTTAATGGTGCTTATTTAGAGCATTGATATTAAAAAAAATCAGCTCTCGGATTTCCCTGGTTGTGTGGTGGATAAGAAGCCACCTGCCCATGCAGGAGACACAGGTTCAGTTTGGTCCAGGACGTCTCCACATGCCACAGAGCAACAAAGTCTGTGTCTCATGACTACTGAGCCTGCACTCTGGAGCCCGCGAGCCCCACCTGCTGAGCCTGCATGCCAAAGCGAGAGGAGGCAGGGTAAGAGGAGCACCCGCAGCGCGCCGAAGAGCAGTCCCCACTTGTCACAACTAGGGAAAAGCCTGTGCAAAGCAAAGAAGATGTAGCACAGCCAATAAATAAACAAAAATAAATAACACACTCTCAATCTAGATTGCCTGAGTTCGAATCCTGTTTCCACCACCTGTTTGATGTGTGATCTTGAGCATGTCGTGAAACATCTCTGTGCTTCATTTCTTCCCCTGAGGGACTGGAAATACTTTTTATTTATTTATTTATTGGCCACATCAAATGGCATGCAGGATCTTAGTTACCCAACCAGGGATCAAACCCTCACCGCCTGTATTGGAAGCAAGGAGTCTTAACTACTGGACTGCCAGGTAAGTCCTGGAATACCACTCAGTTCCGTTCAGTCGCTCAGGCGTGTCTGACTCTTTGCGACCCCATGAACCGCAGCACGCCAGGCCTCCCTGTCCATCACCAACTCTCGGAGTTCACCCAAACCCATGTCCATTGAGTTGGTGATGCCATCCAACCATCTCATCCTCTGTCATCCCCTTCTCCTCCTGCCCTCAATCTTTCCCAGCATCAGGGTCTTTTCAAATGAGTCAGCTTTTTGCATCAGGTGGCTAAAGTATTGTAGTTTCAGCTTCAGCATCAGTCCTTCCAATGAACACCCAGGACTGATCTCCTTTAGGATGGACTGGTTGGATATCCTTGCAGTCCAAAGGACTCTCAAGAGTCTTCTTCAACACCACAGTTCAAAAGCATCAATTCTTCAGTGCTCAGCTTTCTTTATAGCCCAGCTCTCACATCCATACATGACCATTGGAAAAACCATAGCCTTGACTAGACAAACCTTGGTTGACAAAATAATGTCTCTGCCTTTCAATATGCTGTCTAGGTCGGTCATAACTTTCCTTCCAAGGAGTAAGTGCCTTTTAATTTCATGACTGCAATCACCATCTGCAGTGATTTTGGAGCCCAGAAAAATAAAATCAACCACTGTTTCCACTGTTTCCCCATCTTTTTGCCATGAAATGATGGGAACGGATGCCATGATCTTAGTTTTCTGAATGCTGAGCTTTAAGTCAACTTTTTCACTCTCCCCTTTCACTTTCATCAAGAGGCTCTCTAGTTCCTCTTCACTTTCTGCCATAAGGATTGTGTCATCTGCGTATCTGAGGTTATTGATAGTTCTCGTGAAGAGATACCCCCACGTTCAAGGTAAGAGAAACCCAAGTAAGATGGTAGGCACTGAGAGAGGGTGTCAGAGGGCAGACAGACTGAAACCACAATCACAGACAGCTAGTCAAGCTGATCACACTGAATACTATTAATAACATGTTTATAATAGAGTGGTTAAGAGGATTAAATGTAAGCTTGCTTATGTACTAGCTATGATCATATATGAAACCATGCAAATGAATTCCCTCAATCATAGAAAAAACACACAAAAAGATAATTTTTTACCACCATTTGGTAACAGAGGAAACTGAAGTTTGGAGCCTTTAAATGACTCATTACACAGCTTATAAATGGTAAAGCAGAATTTCAACTTCAAATGTTTCCCCTTCTTCCAACCCAGACCTTCCCATGTCCCCTTAGCTCCTCAAAAAATACTTTGAACTATTCAGATAGATTTTTTCATTAAAAATAGAATTTAGGATTTTATAAAGTTCTCTGTAGTGATCATTAGGTTGCTCTTCTCAAAACTCATTTCCCGTTATTTTAAGGAGGTTTTACATGTGAACTCATCTACACTACCCCTTCATTCAAGTAAATTAAATCTGCTTTCCCCATTCTCTCCCCTTTGTGTTGAAGAAAACTTGTGCTCATTACCTACAGTAGAAAAGGCTTCTTGTTATATGTAAAGCAATTATTAATCATATATGAGATAATAACTAAATCTAAAATTTCACATATTCAGGAGTTAATTGAGAAACAAAAAAAAAAGTTAATTGAGAGGCCTTGGGCTTTGCAGTCTTATTCTCAATGGATGATCTCTGACCTCTCTACATTTCATTTTAAAATGCTTTGAAGTAATTAATCATCTTATTATATTCGGGACTTCCCTGTTGGCTAATATGTTAAAGAACCTGACTACAATGCAGATCCCCGGGTCGGGAAGATCTCCTGGAGAAGGGAATGGCTATCCATTTCAGTATTCTTGTCTAGTGAATCCCATGGGCAGAGGAGGCTGGTGGGCTACAGTCCATTGGGTCACAAAGGTCTGGACATGATTGGGTGACTAACCCTACTATTACTGTTATATTTACCTCTGGCAAATCTTGAAAGTTATCAATCATGCATTTTTGAAACATTTTCTGATCTTTTAGTGAATTAGTTTTAACAATATGATGAGTCTTTTCCTGTACCTTTTCATTCCAACTTATATTTGAAACTTGAAGAAGCAGGCTGAAGTATTTCATTTTCACTTTTTAATTTTGACAAAAATACTCTTGTGTCTTGCATTCAAGGGAAAAAAAATGAAGTTGAAACTGCAGAATGCCATAATCAAGGCCAATTTTTAGATTTCCATAAGTTCAGATTTTTGACTTGAGTTTTACAGAAAAATTTATTTGTGGACATGAGTTTGCAATGTTATATTTGTTTGCAATAAATTCTGAAAGTCTCCAAGCAGAAGAAGTGCTTGGTAAAGAAGTAGTTTAGGACCCAGACTATCAAAACCCCAGGCTCTCAGCTGAAATCCATGAAAAGATACATTTAATAGCATTGAAGAATTAGAAGTAGATACAGTCTTCCAAAAGCTGCAAGAGCTTAGAGTCAGGTCTGGTCTTGACCAGATTAAGGTTACCCGCCCCTATTCCTACTGATGTACAATGAATAAAATGAACTCTCTTTGGAGAAAGATGACAACACCTGAAACTCTACAATTTTTCCACATTTAATATCTGACATGCAGCCAAAAAATATTATCCATACAATCCATTTGTCAGAGTTACCAGACATGGGCTTTATAAATATTATTAATGCATTTCAGATAATGAGTAACATAATGGAATTTTTGCTTTTTGAAGAATTAAAATCAGTGAAATTTAATAATCTAACAGAATTAAATCAATTAATTAAGAATGAAAATAATCTAACAGGATTTTTAAATCTAAAAGATGCAGTCATTGAAATTCAAAATTTAGCTGATGAGTTGAACCATAATCTACAGAGGAGATTAGACAATCAGAAGATGAGCCGGCTGAAAATATATTCTGAGGCATGAAAAGCAAAAATGATGAAAAATATGTAAAAGGATATGAGAAGTAGCATTGGTGAAAAAGTGTAATGGATTTGTATTTGTCATTACAGAAGCATAAGGGATAAAAAATGGGGCAGAAACAATAGCTGAACAGAAATAGACAAGAATTTCCCCAAATGAATAAAGATATGAAGTCATAAATCTCAAGAGCACTTAAAAACTCAGACAGGTTAAGTATGAAAGTAACTATGTCTGAACTCATTAAAGAATATTGCTGGTCTTCAATGACAAAGAGAAAATGTTACAAGAAGTTGAGGCAGGGAGCAGGAGGATGAGAGCATATACATTGCTTCACATGAGCAGCAATATGACATCTGACATCTCAACAGAAACAATGAAATCTAGAAGAGAGTGGAATTCCTATTATTATTATTAGTCTTAAAGATAAAATAACTTTAAAGTGATCATAAATTAAAGAAATGTTTACAAATACAAAAAGTGAATTAATTTGTCACTAGTAGATCCACATTGAAGCAAGTACTAAAAGAATTTTATTTAGGCAGAAGAATAATAATCTCAGAAAAATAGAAATGCAATAAAGAATACAAAATAAATATAATGCAAATATGGGAGCATATATAAATGAATAGACTAAAACAGCAGCTATATTAATAATAATAATACTGATTATAATTAGAACAATTAATTACTAAGTGGTGAAGGAGGAGGTCTTATGAACTATCACAGTTAAAAAGACAACATAATTGATGAAAGTCCTAAGTCAGGAAAGATTCATTGCTTAAAATTTGCATCATTTATGAGGAAATTTCAAAATAATCTAGAAATTTGGTCTTAGAGACTGTGGTAAGATTTTTATATACAGAAATACACAAAAATGAATTGTAATTACACACAACAATAACTAAAATTGGATTATATTTGAAATATTTATAACAGCAGAAAAATAAAATATCTACAAATAAGTCAAATATGAAAGTGTACAAACTTATCACATGAAGTACACAACTGAGAAAAAAAGTTAAGTAAAACCTAAATAAATGAAGTGCTTACTTTTCAAAGCTTGGAGGCTAAACATTGTAAAGACATTAATTCTCTAGCAATTGACCTATGGATTCAATGCAATAATTAAAAAAATGTTAACAGATCTTGAATTTGTGCATATATGTGTACATGTATGTTTGTGGAAACTGCCAGAATGATATAAAAATACATATGGAAATATAAATGGCCAAAATAACTAAGATAATCTTAAAAAATAGCAAAGCTAGAAGATGGAATATCAGATATCAAGACTTACAGTAATGCCACAAAAATTAAGAACATGTGGTGTTGGAGGCAGGATATATATGGATTGATAGAAAAATAAATTCAGACACAGATTCATATGTACATAATTACCTGATTTATAGCAAAGAGAGGTGTTGTTTTATAACCTGAGATTTATAACCTGATTTATAACGACACAGTGATGCTAAATGGAAGAGACTTTTTTAAAGTGGACAGAAAGCTAAGTCTGGAAAACTGGGAGCTCATATGGGGAAAAAAAGTGAATCTTGGCCCCTAATTTTTATTTAAAGAAGAAAATCCTTAGCTGCTGCTTCAGTCTCAAGAAGACACAAGAGAACAGGCATTTCTTAAGAGGGCATTAAAAAATGCCAACCATAGTGAAATAAATGATAAAATATAGTCTTCATTGAAATAGGGAACTCAAGTTTATCAAAGACACTATGAGAATAATAAAAATCAGATCATAGAGTGAGCAAAAATATTATACATATATCCTATGTGTATATCTATCCATGTATCCTACAAAGACTTATATCTAAAATATATAAAAATTTCTCTCCATTAATAACAAAATATCTAACCAAAGGTGGAAAAATAAAAAGTAAAAGATCTGAAAAACACTTTATGAAAGAGAATATTTGTAATCCAATAGGCATATGAAAAAATTAAATATTATTATTATCAAAGGAAAGCAAATTAAAACCACAAGAAGTAGCACCAGACAATCCACAGAATGGCTTCAGTGAGAACAGGCTGAGCAAGCCAAGAGCTCAGAGAATGTGGACAAGAGGAGCTTCCCTACACGCTTGGGCATATGTCATTTCACAAAGTCACTTCGGAAAATTATATGACAAAAGCTGCCAGAGACAAAAATGCACAAATTCCCTTATCTACTAAGACTTCTCTTAGTTATATATACTCAGCAAAACTGGGTACACTTGATTAACCAAAGCCATACATAAGAAGCTTCCTAGTAGCGTTATTTGTTAATTGCCTCAAACTGAAAGCTACTCAGAAGGACAACCCAAGGTCACATGAAGAAACGCATTGGGATGCATTCCTGCACTGAGCTACTACGTTACAGTGAGAGTGAGCAAATGACTCCTACACCAAGGATCATGGCTGGGGCCTTCCCTGGTCAGCCAGCGGTTGTGACTTCACCTTGCAACGCAGGGTATCTGGGTTTGATCCCTAGTTGGGTAGCTAGGATGCCACAAACCTCATGGACAGAAAGCCAAGACATGAAAGAGAAGCAGTGTTATAGCAAGTTCAGTGCAGACTTTAGAAATGGCACACATCAAAAAAAATTTTTTTAAAAACAACAAACAAAAGACGGACATATCTCACCAAGTAAAGAAAATCATACACAAAAGACAACATAATAGTATTATTCAATTTGCATAAAGTTCAAAACAGGAAAAATTAGCCTGTGAAATTAGAAGTGAGGATTCTGGTTACCCAGAGGGTGTAGGGAATGGGAGGATACTCCAAGTGACCTTCTCGTATGCAGGTAATATTTTCTTTTCTGACTTGACTTGTTATTACATGGTATGTTAATTCGATGATATGATTTGAGCAACTTTCTATATATAGGTTATGTTTCAATCAAAAATTTGTTTAAAAATATATCTAATTATCTGTCACTAATCCATTGCAATATACTTTATATTCCTGCCAAGGCATTAACAGAAACTGTTTCTTGAGACGGAATAATAGCAGACAAGTGTAGGAATGAAGTCTGGGTGAATCCATTTGTGGCAATGGACAGTGCTAATTGCTCCTTGGAGCCTTGGAGAACATAAAGGTTATAGAAAAGGCTGCAATTAACACGGCAGGCGTTCCACAGCAAGTGTAGATACCAGCTAGGGGGACTTAGAGATAGCCCTCTAGCTTTCTTCCAGATGCCAACTTCTCCTGACATTTACAGGAAGTGGAGGAGGGAGGAGAGGGAGGCGTTTTCTTTGCCAAGGAGAAAATCTCTGCAGGAATCTTGACACGGGGGTTTCCGTGCCCTTGATTGCTGACAATAAATGTGCTTGTCCTTACATGCAGGCTTTGCCACCCAGAAGTGAACCCCGGGTGCTTTTATGAGTAACAGACTCAGACAGAAGGCTGAGGGTCATTTCATTTGCCGTAGATGAGCTGCTATCTTGGTTGAGAACACAGCAGCGATTTAATGGATGTGCAGAAACAAAAATGCAATTACCACTGTTGAAATGTGTCCTGACACATGGTTAACACTCCCATTCTTGTGCCAAGTGACAGAGGAGAATATTTCTTGCTCCAGTTCTGAGAGGAAACGGGCTCATATTTTTTTCTAAAAAAA
Organism: Muntiacus reevesi; assembly: GCF_963930625.1. NCBI lineage: Eukaryota > Metazoa > Chordata > Mammalia > Artiodactyla > Cervidae > Muntiacus > Muntiacus reevesi. The sequence continues at coordinate 92,693,472 of NC_089255.1, read as the reverse complement.
TAAAAAAATAACACTGAGATAGGTAAGCTCAAATCTGGATGAACTCATTCTTTATGTTTATTTCATTGCCTTGTTTCTTCACCCTCACAGATAGACGTAGTCTTTTTCTTCTTTGAGGAAAAGAGGCACGGTGAATTAGGATGAGTGAATAGATTAAAAAGGAAAAAACAAACAAACAAACAATAAGGATTTAAGCCCTTACCACCTCCCTAAGCTGGACTTTAGTTTTTTCATCTACAAAATGGCAATAATAGTTATACTGGAAGTCTAATTCAAATTTTAAAGCCTCCTTTCTATTAGACAGGAGTTAGTCGTACTGTGATGTTGAAACATTTAGGAACTGAAATTAAATGTCTACTTTGGAAGAAAGTGCTATGAGAAATCAGCTTTATGAAATTATTTTACCTCTTTATAGGCTTTAACTTCATTGTTTGAGCTAAGAATATTCTCTACAGTTCTTTTAAGCTCTTGTTTTTCATATAATAGAACCAAAATTTTCTTCTCTGATGGTTATGGCATGACTATAGGTAATACTTTTGTACTCAACTATTACAGGAAATTTGATGGATTCTAAAATTGCAGTAGTTTTGTTTTATTGTACATTAAGATGGTTGGGACAGTGCATCTACACTCACTATTTTCCTACATTGCTCGACATAAATATCAGGAAAAAAAAAGCTCCCTCCTTCTTTATTACACTGAATGATAAATTCTTGCTAGCTACAGAGGGAAATCTGAAGCCCGAGGACAGACTAGTTCCATGTAGCTGGGAAGAGTTTGAAAAAAAAAAAAAAATCATTTCCAGACTTTCTATCCTTATAAAACTTATCAACCCAGACCTGAGAATTTTGTTCAGAGAACTTAAATGACATCTGACATTTGGTTACAACTAAAAGTTATTCAAGTCATAAGGCCATCACTCAATGTTGTTGTTTTTTTTTAAACTAATGATCTGTGATTGTACCGAATAGCCTCCGTTGGCCCCTAAGATTCACTCTCCACCCTCCTTCCTGTGCTGTGTTCTTGGAAGCTGACTTTTGTGGGCTTCTTCAACTGGATTTCCCTTTAGCTTGCAGTTGAGAATAGCCAATGGAAAGCATTTGCAGGGAATTAAAAAGTGGAAAGAGAGTACGTAGTGAAGTTAGACTTATTTTCCCAGGTTTACTACACAGTGGGTCACAGCGTGCATTAACTGTGTTTCCCGACAAAGCCCAGAGCACCTGTTCAGCCCCTGCCCCAGCTCAGCAGCCCTCTGCCTCTAGGTTCTGATGCTCACGCCCCCTTTCACCCTCCAAATCCAGGAGTGGAATTCGTTTCCACTTCTTGTTAGCTCTGGAGAGCTATGCAAGCGTCTTTTCACTATGTCTTTTTTTTTTTTTCTCAATTATACCAGATAAATGCACCATCTCATTCCCACTGGGACTCATCAGTGTGATGTTGGAGGTCAACAATACATAAGAAAATGGAACTCAAGAGACAGACCTATGTCACTTGCCACTCAAATATAAAATATCAATGAAAAAGAGCTGTATTATTGTATATATTATAATTACCTCAGACTGAAATGCCATAGTTTTTTTCGTGGTGCTTAATATTAAACATATGAAAAAGGACCTACATAATCCACCATGGAAAATATATGACTAAAAATTCCATAATCTGCTTTATTGAAAACTTACATTATCCAGTAATTGCTATATTTGTTTCCAGTGTAGTTAGAGCTGGAGAAATTGAGAAAAAGTTCTTAATATTTTTGTTTACATGTTTTGCTCATTTTATCTTCACTCGTAGACAAGCAAATCCATATACCCTTGCATATATATATATATGTGTGTGTGTGTGTGTGTATGTACATATATATCACTTACAGAGTATGACATTAAATTCATTAAAATATAATTTATAATATTTTAAGAATATCAGTTATCCAAATAACATTAAATATTGCTAGTTACTTATTTTTTAAAGCATAGACACATACACTTATAGTAGAACTGTAAATTAGTAATAGCTAAAAAATGCATATAAATTGTATTACTAGACGATTGGTAGAGGAAAGATAAGGTGGATGGCATGGTATCAAGTTTTTTTAATGCTTTTGCTAAAGAGTTTGAGTTCTAATATTAGAATCTCATAGCTGACTGCCTCTCTGTTCCCCATTGAATAACTAAGTGACCTTGGACAATTCCCATAACCTCTCAGATTGTCATCTTTTTAAATAAGTAAAATGGGCTTAATTAGAACACTTAAAGGGATTGTTTTGAGTCAAATCAGTAGAAGTTCTTAGCTCAGAGTCCATCACATAGCTAAACATGTAATAAAACTCTGCTCTACAGATATTGATGCATATTAATTACAGACATCTAAATCTGTTGACAGAGTGAGAAAATGGAGACTGATTAGGAAGCAGAAGCAGAAACAAAATGAGCACGCTGAAGGGGTGGCAAGCAATATCTTCTCCATGTGTCATAGACCACAAGTTTAGAGAGATGCTCCAAAAAGCAGTGTTTCATGATTAGACACATCTGGGAATTATTGCCTTTTATATCTCCTTTCTGGATATACCTATTTGCATTTCAATATCCTTGAGAAGGTTTGCAAAGTCTTTACAAGTATCTCCCTGTCTTAACCAACCTTGCTGAATATGAATCTCATACAATGTCAATTATGTCTCATAACTTATGCAGAGCATGTTGGGAAATACTAGTCTCACACATAGCAAGCATCACTTGACTGGGATAAGGTACTAGAAGCAGGGAAAGAAAGGCAAGTCAGAGTGAGGGGAGATTAGATAGGATGCAGAAACATTTTACAAGCAGAAAGATTATCCCAAGGCTGTTAGCATTGCGTCAGTGTTAACTTTGATTTGAAAGGTAATGGCACTTTTTAAAAAAAGCAAGACCTAAAGAAAACTTTAAACAATGGCGTATGTCTGATATGGTGGGAAATAACAGTGTCAGCAGATTCCAAGTGGGTAATTGGTTTGTCATTGTGCATATTTGCAGCAAAGTGGGCCCTTTGCTCTTAATTTAAGCACCCATTTTTGCCTAACGATGTTGTGTATTTACATTTCACATTATCTCTGTTAACACGTGAAAAATCCAGCTGGTGACCTAGCAGGAAGTCCCTTGAAGTCATAACCCTTAATTACCCTCCCTGGAGCCAGCGTGGTTTGAATGAGAGGTAGTCAGAATGCATTATAGGAAGGATGATAGGAAAACACACAGATGTACAAGCCCTGGTGATTCGAGCTGTGAGGCAATGCCCAGTGTTTCACGCGGACAGTAGCACGGCCTTTACAGAGCTAGATTCAAACACGAGCTCTACTGTTAGCTGGTTTGTAAAACTGGACACAAGCTACTGGCTCTTTCTGTGTTTAGTGTGCTCAATACTGAAACAAAATCATATTAATATCTAAATTCATAAGACTTGAAATAAGATGGGAAATGTATGTGAAACTTCACACATCCTCTGAAGAATAGGATACACTCACCAAAGAACGACTTTATTTCATAATTTTATTATTTCTATTTTTTCTTGCATGTAATAAGAATTAAGAATTTGTTACCCACAAATTATAGGTGTATATAACAAACTGTAGTACTTGTTAATAATAAGCAAATCATCTGAAATGTCTTTCCTTCTCTGGATAATTTGTTAACTGAAATTTTTGATCTTTATTAAAGACATCAATACATTAGCTTTTGTTTCAAATTTAATATTAAAATATTGCATTCTTTTTTGGAGTGATAATTACATTTTTAAAAATACTTTCTTTGATGTTTCAAAGATTTTAATTGGTCAATAAATATTATTAAATAAACCATTGGAATGAAGACCAACATTTCATGAGAAATACAATCAAGAATTTCATAATTATTGAAAATGAAAAAATTCATTAACAATGATTTAAAAGCACATGGAGATACTTAGTGATTCAAAGAGTTAAGGATAAGAAATACATATGCTTTATGATGGAATTCAAGTGATATAAATGTGGATAATCACTAAAGTTTTATGCTCTATCTCATGTAATAGAAAGACTAGACATGCCACAAAATATCATTTTGTATGTCTTCTTTAATACAAGTGTCATAATAATAGTCACTATTTATTGATTCTATTCTACTGTCCAACATGTGAAAGCTGAACTATAAAGAAGACTGAGGGCCAAAGAATTGATGCTTTTGAACTGCGGTGTTGGAGAAGACTCTTGAGAGTCCCTTGGGCTGCAAGGAGACCCAACCAGTCCATCCTAAAGGAGATCAGTCCTGGGTGTTCATTGCAAGGATTGATGCTGAAGCTCCAACACATTGGCCACCTGCTGTGAAGAGCTGACTCCTTAGAAAAGACCCTGATGCTGGGAAAGATTGAGGACAGGAGAAGGGGATAACAGGGAATGAGAAGGTTGGATGGCATCACCAGCCCAATGAACATGAGTTGTTCAAACTCATGTTCAAAATTCCAGAAGATAGTGAGGGTCAGAGAAACCTGGTGTGCTGCAGTTTATGAGCTTACAGAGTCAGACACGACTGAGCAACTGAACAACCACTGGCCAAGAATTGTGTTAGTGATTCTATATGTCATGCCATCTACATCTCACGGAAACTCTAGAGAGTAAGTACTGTTATTCCCAATTTGCAGCTGAAAATAATAGGAAACAAAATTGGAAATTGCCTCAACCCTGCATTCTTTTCTCTACTTTTCTTCTAGTGAAAGGAGAGGTGTCATTAGTCATATTTTGAGACTTAGGGAGAACTAGTCATAGTCCTCCACCTCTCTTGAATTTTTTCATGGATGGGTATTTGTCTCAACTGGATCACAGTCATCCCCCTAGATTTCTCTGGTTTGAGTTAGTGAGAAATTGAGGAAGAGTATTACCCTGGATTTCTGCTTGGGATTCTATGTGTGTATGTCTGAAGTGATTCATGGAATATTCTACATAGAAAATGTCTATCTCTATTAAAAGAAAGAGAGTTTGATACAAAAAAGTTCAAATAGGGAAATGGATGGTGTGAAGCACTTGGATCAAATCATTTCCCCATTCAGCATCACTTCTGCATTTTGTTCTCTTGTCATGTTGCTCAACATTTATATATATATGTGTGTGTATATATATATATATATACATATATATATGTATATATATATATATTAGCTAATTAAATTTGGATTTCTGCAAGTTTCAGTTAGAATAATTCCTCCTAGTTAAGTCAGAGATTAAACATATTTCCCAAAATTACATGGCTGCTTAGTTATAGAGGCAGGACCAAGACCAGCCAAAAGCCCATCCCTTGATCACTATGAGCTCCATCAGTTTGACAAATAAAAATATTCAGCAATTCCCATGAGCAAGATATATCTCGTAATGACCCTTGGGCATTTTCCTAAAGTTAGAACTAATATAGTAACGAGTGAACCAAATGAAGTTCAAACTGTCAGTATCAGTAACCACTTTTAGAGTAAGGCCTTTTACAACAAATAGATTAAATAGATTTTTATAGCGAATCATGGCATAAGTAACCCAATCAGGCATCTTTTTCTGAGCATGTCATCCGTTGTGATGATAAAACAGAGATATTGAGCTCACACAGCTCTGAATTCTGTTTTTAGAAATGAGAGCCCTAGACTGGTGGCATCTATGAACGTGTGCATGAATAGGCGCTGAACAGAGGACAGAGGGCAAAGGAAAACAAATAGCTGCAGTTTCCCCAACCCATTGAAAATAGTGCCCCAACCATTCAGTAAAGAAGCTAATGATGGGCATGTGCTTCTACTAAAAGAATATACCCCATAGTACTTTGATTTTGTGAGGACGCTCTTTCCTAGACCAGAGCTGATAATAAAGTGTCCCTGTTGGTGTTTAGAGGTAGAAAGTTTCTTGATATTTTAACTTTGGATGTTATGTCTATTGCTAAGTCTAGTTCACATGAACAATGGATCTCAGTCCTGACCACCCTGTGGGAAACTCAAATAGATGATCTTGGTGAGTACAACCATCACTTTTTTAGATTGTCAAAAGCACAAGTGGTCTGCTGTGGCTGGAGCTGACTACCCCAGTAGGGCAGATGTTATGATTCCCCACACTCTCCTAGAAGGTCCAAAGCTGCCAAAATATTTCATGGGGTGCTCTTAAACGTCACCCAACATGATCTAATATTTCACTTTAACTGCAGGTCTGGAAAACACAAATGGAGATGTTGGGTTGGAAATATACGAGGTGCCCTGGACAGGGAGTGTTTTGACTTTGAATGCAGAGGATCTCAAGAAAATATGTACTCGTCTGAAACTGTTTCCGTATGTTTCCTGATCCACTGCTCTTACTACACAAGACACAGTGCTATCATGATTAATGCCTTCATCGTAAATACATGATGAATGGGACTTTAGGTCCGTTCTGGTCCTTTCTCATTGTAACAAGATCAAAGTAAATATATTTCATTCTGCTATGAATGTATTTTCTTCACGTTGTGTTATAAAAAGATGATCCACTTGTATAGCAACTCTACTTTTATACATGCCTGGAAAGAAAGGAAAAAAAAATCACTTTCTAAAGTTAAAGTATCTTCTGTAAGAGATAAAACTAATTTTTTTCACTGTATATGAGGAGATTGAAAAAATTATAATATTCTCTTCCTATTATTCACTGATGCCAGATTTAAAAAAACAGAAAAAGAAAGGTGACTTTTACCAGTTTCATCAGACAAAATTTTATTAAATCTCATTTTCTTCAGTTATTTGAAAAATTTTAATTCTGCATTTAATTATGACAAAATGTCCCATAATTTTTCCTTTAAAATAGTCTTTCGGGGAACACCTCATATACCCATTTTACCTACAGAGTAAATTCTTAACAGTGGAGACTATAAACCAAAGGGAATATGTATTTTAATTTTTTAAATATACTTACCTTGAACTATCCCCAGGTGGCCCAATGGTGAAGAATCTACCAGCCAATGCAGGAGATGCAGGAGATGTGGATTTGATCCCTGGGTTTGGAAGATTGCCAAAAGAAGAAAATGGCAAGCCACTCCAGTATCCTCGCCTGGAAAATCCCATGGACTGAGGAGCCTGGCAGGCTATGGTCCATCAAGTCGCAGAGTCAGGCATGACTGAGTGAGCATGCACGCAGTGATTGATCATCTTAAACTAACTTGTGAGAAGTTATTTGAATTTGTATATTTATCTGAATGCTTTCAAAAACTTGACTTTGTTAAGAGTGTACATATTTTAATGTCATTCATGCTTTTGTTTTATATTGTGAGAAAAGGTTGAGCATGTTTTTATTTGTTTTGGATAATTTCTGTTACTTTCTCATTATTTTCTAACTCTACATCTTTTGCTTACTTTTCCTTGGATTTTTCATTTTTAATGATTTGAAAACTATTTTTACATTTAAAAATTATATGTACTTTTATGCCTAAAATGGAACTTCATCAGTTAACCAGTTAAAAACTAATTTTGCCAATTGCTTTTTGGTGTTTTGAAAGGTATTTATTAACACAGAAAGCCCATACATATTTATACAATTTAATCTGTTACATTATTTTAGACATGTAGACAATTGTTCTTGCTTAGAAAGGCTTATCCTAATCAATTATTATTAAAGAAAAAATGATCTATTTTTTCCTATTTATGGCTTCATTTTTACATGCAAATGTTTGATTCAGGGAAAATTGCTGCCTAAGACAAGCAGAATAGGAAGCAATTTAATTTCCTTTTTTTCCCCAAATGGATAGCCTATTTTCCTAACACTATTTATTTTGTTCTTCATAGAACACAGGCTTAAAAATGAGGGCATTTTTTATATGACCTGAGCTTCAGGTATCTTGTTAATAGAATTATTGTGCTGCTGGCTAACACTACATATATAAGAAAATATTCAATGGGAAAATAGTCAATAACCGCAAAACATAAGTTCTTTAAATTTGATTCTGTATTTTCATTTCGTCAAGAATTGTGTAAGTGTAACCAATTAATTTCCTTAGTTGGAAATTTTTTTCAGTAAAAGGTATACTGAAGGGGAAAATTCCATACACAATTCTTTGCTGGTATCTAGACCAAGATGATTTCCTCTGTGACAATTATTGGCAACTTGACAGGAGCTGTGATGAAAGTACTATGATTCTCTACTGACCCACATGTGTCCGGCATGGCCTTTAACTTCATCCCCATGTAATGGGGAAAGATTTTCTTTGAGTCATTCTCTCTTGTGACCCACATATTGCAACTGAAGGTCAGAGAAGCTTAGGTGTCCAGGGTATTTTCGTTGATTGAATTTACATGGCTAGATTTGGCAATTCTGCCCCTCAACATAAAAAAGAAAGTTGCTAAATATTCTACACTGTGATTTGGTCCAGTATCCTAGTATCAAACATCTTGATTTTATTCTAATTGTATTTAATTAACAAGAACTAGCCAGCAATAGACTTGTACAGATGTGAGAGTTGGATCATAAAGAAGAATGAGTGCTAAAGAACTGATGCTTTCAAATTGTGTTACTGGAGAAGACTCTTGAGAGTCCCTTGGACTGCAAGGAGATCCAACCAGTCAATCCTAAAGGACATCAGTCCTGAATATTCTTTGGAAGGACTCATGCTGAAGCTGAAGTTCCAATACTTTGACCACCTGATGCGAAGAGTTGACGCACTGGAAAAAGACCCTCATGCTGGGAAAGATTGAAGTCAAAAGGGGAAGGGGCAACAGAGGATGAGATGGTTGGATGGCATCCCTGACTCAACTGACATAAATTTGAGCAAACTCCGGGATATAGTGGTGGACAGATTAGCATGGCGTGCTGCAGCCCATGAGGTCACAAAGAGTTGGACACGACTTAGCTACTGAATAGCAATGGCAATAGATCTTTGTGATTCTGTTCATCTATGTATGTATGTGCATGCTTTTAGGCTTTAAAATGTTGAAATGAAGATTTAGTGACAGTCACAATCCATACAAGTACCAAGTGCTGACTGTCAGAAAGAAACATATTCTTTTCAATGTCCTAGGGGAGTCTGGGAAAGAAATTCTTCAGAAGTGAACAGGCAGGCAGCCCATAGGGATGCAAGTTGCCTGTAATGGTTACTGTGCCAGTGTTCAATATTGAAGGACATAAATAAAATGTGATGGAAATAGAAAAGTAAGACTCCATTTCCATGGGGACATAGAAAATATTGTGACAATATTCTAACAAGAGTTACATAACTTTTTGCCAAAACCCATTTTTAAAGTGGAAGATTAGAGTTGAATTTTGTTTAAAACCATGGAGGCTATGTTCCCTATCATTTTTGACATGAATGACAGATTAAAAACTAAACACCTCTAATATTAAATATGAAACCATAACTTTAGGATAATAAACTAAACATGATATTGAAAATAAGAAACATTATTTCGGTCTGACAACATGACATTGGAATAAGGGAGTCATGAGTTGAATTATATACCCCCCATAATTCATATGCTGAAGTCTTAAATTTCAGAATGTGACTGCTTTTGCAGGCAAAACCTTAAAGAGGTAATTAAAGTAAAATGTAGTCATTTGGGTGAGACCTAACCTAATATGCAAACATGCCTCATTTTATAAGTAAGAGGAGGTTGGGACACCAACATGACTAGGATAAGACCCAGTGAAAACATGGAAAGAGAACCATCCACAAAACAAGGAGGAAAACTTCACTCAGAAGAAATCAGTGGTGCTGGTACCTTAAGTCCTGCCATTTTTGTCATGGCAGCCTTAGCAAACTAATACAATGGGATTCTCACATAATTCTTTTCAAAGCCCTATTTTTCCATTCAGGTTCATATGTTCTAATAGCTGTGTATGTGTTTTTATTTGCTTCTTATGACAAGTCTATGATTTATATATTATTGGTTTGAATTTATGATGCAAATGAGAAAAAGCAGGCTAAGAGAATCTAAGTAATTCTCCATGGTCATCCAGCTCATATGTCACTAAGCCAAAGACTGAAACTAGAGCATGCCTCACTCTGAAGCATTTCCTTTAATCACCGTGCTATATTTGTACGGAGCTATCTTTGACAAAATATTGCCTATGCGCTGCTCAAATGGTAAAATAACTGTCAAAGTTTTGGTTAAAAACAAAGTGAGATCACTTCTGTTGAATGAAGAATGCCTACTGTTATATTTGGGATCCAGTAGATTAATGATAAACTAGAAAAGAAGAACTCAATTGTAGAACTGGAGCTTTGAGGAAAACAGCTCTAGCTAGTAAATTAATAATATAATTCACTTATTATTATTATTTTTTTCATTGAGCACCTGTTCCAGGCACTGTATTCAGCACTGTATTAAGAACTGAATATACTCATAGCACTGAATTCAGAGTTTGGAACTTGACAGTAGAAAATGAACAAATTAGAATATCAACTACAAAATCACCAAAGGTGTGAGTTCATGCAATATGGAAACTTAAACAACTTCCAGCTCAGACTTTGAGAAAGGATTTCTGTGCAAAAGATAGAGAACTTGATAAATTATATGATATAAAGAAGAGGAAAGTTGAGTAGAAATTTCTGATTGTATCCTATTTTTAAGCAGGTCTTGAATCTTCACAAGAGAAATAATGTAAGTGTGTTCTCGGTTATAGGGATCCCTGCTATTAATGTCAGGAATAATACTTTTAATCTATATGAATTCTTGTGCCTTAACCAAGTACTCTGCATATGTTTTAGGCTTCTTTTATAAATCTTTAGTTTTCTGTAGCTATTGTTCCTTAATCATATGTTGTGTTAGTTTTCTAGCACTACAGTAACAAATTACCACAAATTGAGTGGCTGAAAACAACAGAAATTTATTCTCTCACTTTTCTAGAGCCTACAAGTTTGAAATCAAGGTGCTCCTTCTGGAGCCTCAGTGAGAATCTTTTCCAGTCTTCTCTTCTAGCTTCTGGCAGTTGTTGGCAATCCTTCACATCCCTTTAAAAATATATACTGGAGTATAGTTGATTTACAATTTGTGTTAGCTTTAGTGTACAAAAAACTGAATCTGTTATACCTATACTTGTATGTACTCTTTTTTAAATTCCATGTCCCTTGACTTTTAAATGTGTCAGGCCAATCTCTGCCTCAGTCTTCATATACTGTTTTCCCCCACGCCTCTTCTCTGCTTCCTGTAAAGATACCAATTGTATTGGATTAAAGACCTCATCTTAGCTTGATTATATCCACTATATATCCAATGGAGGTCACATTCACAGTTATTGGGATTAGAACATCAGGTATCATCTAGGGGAACGCAATTCAACCCTGCATACATGCCTTTACAGAAAGCATCTTTTGGCATCCAGGATACTTATATGAGTAATTGATGGCCAAAATCATGCTGTGTAACAAACAAGTACAAAAGCTTACTAATATGTAATAAACATTTCTTTTCACTCACAAATCTAGAGACCGGTTGCTATTTCTGTTTGTCTGAGTTGGGCTCCGGAGACTCATTCTGACTCATACTTCTGGTCAGCTGCGTGTGGACTAGAGGACTGCTAACCATGGCTGGGTCCTCTCACATGCCTGAATCTTGATGGAGAAATCTGAACTGGCTTGGTTCTGCTCCACATACCTCATTATTGAGCAGGTTTTGCTGAGAGGCAAGAAAAGAAGTCAAAATACACAAGTGCTTGTTCAGGTCTCTGCTTAGATCAAACTTGTTATTGCCCCACTGGCCAAAACAAATAACATAGCCAACCCCAGACAGATGGGAAGATACCGCTAAAAGTCAATGAGAGACAGGAAAATACTGGGGCCATTCATTGAACTTGCTATAGGCTTATTGCTCTCTCTCTCTAGGCTGTTACTGTTTTGCTGCCATTTTGAAAATTTCTCTTTCAGGTTTTGTTTCACCTATAAGTGTACCTCTAAGACCATGTTTCAATTGTCAGAGTTGTTTTTAGATACAATAAGTGTTCTTTATAAAAATATTATTTTAAGGACTTCCCTGGTGGTCCGGAGGCCAAGTCTCCATGCTTCCAGTGCAGGAGACTGGGGATCAATCCCTTGCTAGGGAATTAAGATCCCACATGCTGTGGGCCATAGCCAAAAAAAATAAGGAAGTAACATTTTTTTCACTTTTTTTTTCTTTTCTTCTACTCTTAACACATGAAATAAGTTCATATTTAACATCTGAACCCTTTTCCTCCTTATCCTCATACACTTTCACTGGAATATTTTAGCTCAAATATTATTTTCACTATGAAACGTCATTTCAAAAGTAACAACAGCAAAATGACTTTCCATTACTCACCATAATATTTAAATTTTCTGACTCTGTACCAACTTGGTGTCACTTATTTATTAGTATTTCTCCATAGAATTAAAACTTCATAAGGGAAATACTGGGTCTCTATTACACTGCAGATAAGCAGTAGAGTATCTTGTCAAGCAATGTTTAGGGCTCAGTGTATGTTTGGAACAAAACCAGGATCACACACCCCATTGTTTCCTAATTAAGGTATCTTCTCCCTCATTGAGTCTTTGACTTTTGCCCATGAAAATGGCAAACCCACTCCAGCACTCTTGCCTGGAGAATCCTGTGGATGGAGGAGCCTGGTGGGCTGCTGTCCGTAGCGTCGCTCAGAGTCGGACACGACTGAAGCCACTTAGGATGCACGCACGCATTGGAGAAGGCAATGGCAACCCACTCCAGCACTCTTGCCTGGAGAATCCCAGGGACGGGGTAGCCTGGTGGGCTGCTGTCCATAGTGTCGCTCAGAGTCGGACATGACTGAAGCGACTTAGGATGCATCCATGCATTGGAGTAGGAAATGGCAACCCACCCCAGTGTTCTCGCCTGGAGAATCCCAGGGACGGGGGAGCCTGGTGGGCTGCCATCTATGGGGTCGCACAGAGTCGGACACGACTGGGATGACGCAGCAGCATGCTGTTACAGCAGCTTAGAATGCCAACTCTTTTCAATCATAAAATAACCATCATGGGAATACAAAGCAGAAGAAAGTCCTTTTTCTGAGCATAGTTTGTGGAGAGGAAGCCATAAAAATAAGTGATTATGATAAAACATAGTCATTGCCATGCCAGACATATTCATGGAGATAGAGAAATACGCATGGTAATAGAGAAAGGGATACCTCATCCAGCAAGAAAGAAAAAGAAAAAAAAAGTTTTTCCTGAAGAATGAAGCAGAGACACATCCCAAAGGCAGAGAAGGGAGCAAAGTGGATGCCTGGAGCCGTATGACCATGAAGCAGGCAACAGAGGGGGTATTAGCGAAGGTCGCGCTCAGGCCGCGGAGTGGTGGTACATGAACTGATGGCGGAAGCTGTGGCACGAGCTGTAAGTTGGGGGCTCTATACACCACGCTAAGGACCTGGGTTCAGACATCTCAAGATACCTACAAGCACTGTTTAAGCAGGAGAACAGAAGGCTCGAGCTCAGCTTTCTAAACCTGGGACAAAATGTAAGTCTCAAGATCCAGTGATTTCAAGGCATGGCAATGACAGTTTGCAAGCCCTGAGTCTCATTCTCTGAATCTTTCTTTTAAACATAGTAGCTGATCTGAGAAACTGCTGTGATAATGTATTAGCAGCTTAAGGATTAATTCCGTTGCCTTTATTCTTTCTTTATGTGTTATCAAAAGCTGGTCTTCTAGAGACAAAAATCTTAGTGGAAAGGATGAAACAATAGCAAGTATTTCTAGTAAAATTGCAGATCTTTTTTTTTTTTTGACTACTACTAATTTTGGAATCATTCAAATCAGACATGGCAGACTAAATAAATAGAAATGAAATACTTAAACTAGAAAAAAAGTGGCTCTATGTTCCTATCAAGATTACTGGTTTTAAAAAATAATTTAAATAAACAAATAGACTTTTACCTAAGACTAACCCAAATATAGATATATATATATATATATCTTGGAAGAAGTGGTATATAAAACTATATATATATATTTTTTGTGGTATGTAAAAATATAATGTAAAGGAATTTGAACCTAACATAAAGCACAGGTCTGGGAATTAGAAAGAGGAAGCAAAATTTATAGAATGAATATGAACTTATTTGAAAGGCTAGATTAATTTTTACATGCTTAGGCATGAAATGCTATTGCCTGTCTAACTACTCCATTATGTGTTAATAATAAAATAACCCATATGTGCAAAATGGATGTGTCACACCAAGAGAAAATGCTTAAAATGCCAAGTAAATACCACAACAAATATAGGAAAAATGCTTTACTGATGGTTTCACTTTGCAAATTCTTTTGAAGACTTTTATTTTTTCCTTCTCCTGGAGTACAGAAAGCAAGAGTTCTGTTCTGTATAGAGGAATCTTGTTTTGGTACAATTTTACATCTATTTAGTTTATATTTAACCAGAAACTAAGATATTATGCTCTGTAATTTTTTAACTTAGTATTTAAAAGCATGTGGGACCATGAGGCTGATTCTCAGAACAACTAAGGCTTTGAGAAAACTTGGAGGATGGTGCCAAGTCCCTTTTTATACTTTAAGGTCTGAGGTTTTCCATTTTTACAGTTGGGAATAAAGTTTTAGAGACTGAAAGTCACTTTCCTTCTTTGATCCAGTGCTTTTTTGGGGCAAATATGCACTTATCAATCCCTCCCCTTTTGGATCTCTGAAAGACTTTAATATGCATTAATTTAATAATAGATATGATGTGCTTGGGCCTTCAGTTGCGTCTGACTCTTGGCGACCCTGTGAACTATACACTGCCAGGCTCCTCTGTCCATGGGATTTTCCAGGCAAGAAGACTGGAGCGAGTTGCCATTTCCTCCTCCAGGGGATCTTCCTGACCCAGGGACCAAACCCACGCTTTCTGCATTGCTTACCACTAGCACCACCTGGGAAGCCCAGCATATATGATAGCAATGTCCATTAGCTCTGGATTCAGTCTTTCCTTTTGAAATTCCTCATTTGCTTATGTAAATGAGTTCCCTTCACATTCTAAGGACTTTCGTTACCTTCTGGATTGACATCTCTCAAACTACCAGGCAGTCCTTTTTTTCTTTTTTTTTTTTTTTTTTACTATTTTATTAGATATTACTCCACTCCCTTTACCGACTTTATGAAGACGGCAAGGACTTCAGTCAGTTTGATGGTTTTGTCATGATGAGCATGAGCTTTATGCCAGTCTCATTTTTATGCTGTTGTCCTGGGCACCTTTCTGTCTTAACGCCCAGCTGGAAGGGTGCTGGTCAAGTTGTGGAATCGCTGTCTCTACAGAATTATCAGCAGTAACACTTTTTCCTTTACTATCTGTAGATTCACTCCAGTCACAGAACAGTAGATTCTGCAAAGATAAACACTGACTTTTACTCTATTGACACCACACTGAGGGCATACGTTGCTTTGTAGCAGAGTCCTTTTTGATGTGGTGTTTTAAGGAAGTCTATGGGATCCACACTTTCTTGACATCTTCATCCTCACTCTTAGGCAGTGTGGTATGAAGGCCAAGAATGTAGGCTTTGGGCTCAAGCAGATCTTAATTCTAACACTTTGCTCTGGCGCTTATTAGCTGGATGTTTTAATTACCTGATTTTTCTAAGATGGAAAAGACAATTGAGGATAGTTCTATTTTCAGCAATTCTGAACCAGGTTAATTTAAATGGAACCTGTGAATTAGCTCTAATGAGAATAATTAGAATATTTAAAAATAGAACATCAAATGCTTGAAAACATCAGAGAAAATCAAGGTAGTGGTGACTCATGAGGCTAAGATCCAGGAAAAGCAGGTTGAGCGGCGAGATAAGCCTAGGATTTGGAAAAGGCCCTCCCTGGTGGCATTTTCTGATCTTGGAAAAGTTGTCTTCAAGGTAGAAAAGCTGAGCAGTTCTCTCAGAAGCCTCACAGGTGAAGACAGACAAAAATTCATGCATGAGGCCTACCAAGGTGGAGCCAGATAAATCTGTCCACTTTGGGATAGGGTTACAGGAAAAAAGTGAAAGTGAAAGCTGCTCAGTCATGCCCGACCCTTTGTGACTCCATGGACTATAGAGTTCATGGGATTCTCCAGGCCAGAATACAGGAGTGGATTGCCATTCGCTTCTGCAGGGGATCTTCCCAACCCAGGGATCGAACCCACGTCTCCCGCATTGCAGGTGGATTCTCTACCAGCTGAGCCACAAGGGAAGCCCTGCGGGATAAAGGTTAAATAAAAGAGATAGAACAACACTTTCAAGGACTGAAGTTGAATTAAAGTCCTAGATGTCCATTGACAGATGAATGGATGAAGAAGATGTGGTACCTATATACAATGGACTGTTACTCAGCCATCAGAAAGAATGAAATAATGCCATTCACAGCAACATGGATGGAATTGGAGATTGCCATACTAAGTGAAGTAAGTCAGAGAGAGAAAGACAAACATCATATGATGTTGCTTACAGGCGGAATCTAAAGAACATGATGCCAGTGAATTTATTTACAAAACAAAAACAAACTCACAGGCTTAGAGAGCAACTTATGGTTACCATGGGGGGAGTGGGGAGGGGAGATAGGAAGTTTGGGCTTGACATGTACACACTGCTGTATTTAAAACAGATAATCAACAAAGACCAACTGCGTTGCACAGAGAACACTGCTCAGTATTCTATAATAACCTAAATGGGAAGAGAACTTGAAAATGAATAGATTCATATATATGCATACCTGAATCCCTTTGCTGTACAGTTGAAATGAACACAGTATTGTTAATCAAGTAGGCTCCAATATAAAATAGAAAAATTTTTTAAAGATAGATAAACTGATCTCAGAATGCTAGTCCCTTAGCCTGACCATTTGACAGAAGCAAAACTGAATCATCTCTGGGGAATGATAGCAACATATGGAGCCTTGAACCATTTCTGCCACTTTTCAAGCACATTGTTCAACATTAAACGGCAGGTACATTAATATTTAAAAACCAGAGTCGGCTTTCAGAGGGGTGTCTGCCGCGTGGTGGCGCTGCCTTTGAGGTCGAGGCTGGTGTCCTGCCCGGAGGGACCGGCCGTGGGGATGGAGACAGGGTGCTGTGACGTGGTGACAGTCACGATGAGCAGGTGAGGTCTGAAAGCTCCGCCAGGGTGTCAGGCTTGGTGGGAAACTCCTTGGAGAACGCCTCTGCCTTTTCACACGCCAGGTGGGCATGGTCTGGGTCCAGGTGCCAGGTGGTCTGGGGTAACGAGGACTGAGTGACGGGTAACCACCAGCATCCACCTGGTCCTCAACTGTTCCGAACTCCTCTCTGTGGGACACGGAGATACATAAAGGGATACTTGCAGAGAACGGCTCCTTGCCCACCTCAGCGAAGTGATGTGAACATACAATGACCTGCCAGGCTCCTCTGTCCATGGGGTTCTCCAGGCAAGAATACTGGAGTGGGTTACTCTGCCCTCCTCCAGGTGATCTCCCCAACACAGGGATGGAGCCTGCATCTCCTGCGTCTCCTGCATTTAGCATTTAGGTGGGTTCTTTACCTCTGAGTCACCAGGAAAGCCCAACCGATGTGTGCACTCATGAGCAAATGGTGACTGTGAATCTCTCATCCCCCAGCCCCTATCCAACATCTTGCCTCTGGCCCCGTGAGCTGCAGGCTGTGAATAGTATCTCAGACATGGCCAGGTCAGCCAGGGAAGAGGCCCAAAACATACAAAGATCTGTCTGATAGCTAACCAGATGCTTTCCCTGAAGTCTGTAAACATCTCCATCCATGACTGTGAAAAACAGCTGTCTGAAGCTTGCCACTGGCCGCTCTTTAGACCTTCAGCTGTGTCCCCTTTCTGATGCAAGACATCTCTTCATTTATTTGGGGAGAAACTGTTTACTTCCTGAGACCACCAGTGGAGAGTTCCAGCTCTGCAGGTCGTCCCGGACAAGGACACCATGGATATTATGCTTGAGGCAAAGGACAAGAGGCCATGCAGCTCCATGAAGGAGGTGGCCAAGATCAAGAAGCTTCACACAGTTCTTGTCTGGGGCCTCGTCATCTCGCCCGGATATGCTGGTGGGAAAGGACTCTCGCGTGTCTGCCATGCATCCTGTGCTCCTGAAAGCATGCTGTCCTTAAGCGGACACGTGCAGTGGCTGATAAAGCGGCTGCGGCAGGGCTGGACCACCGCGGCACTGTGGATGTGCCCACGACTGAGCCTGCAGACTCGGGACAAGACTAACACGGCACTGGCAGGACAGCAGGTGGTTCTGAGTATCAGCGGAAGCTTCGGGCTCTTCCCGGAGGAAAGCAGGCTTGTGAGGACTGCAACTGTATTTATCAATTGCCAGTCAGCTTCTCAACCTTAGTGTGTGAACAGACTCAGTCGAGAGCTTAGATGTGAGCCGCCCGTTCCCTCATACAGGACTAGCATAAGAATATTTTGGGGCTTCCCTGATGACACTAGTGTAAAGAAGCCACCTGCAATGCAGGAGATATAAGGGGCCCAGGTCCGATCCCTGAGTCAAGAAGATCCCCTGCAGAAGGAAATGGCAACCCACTCTAGTATTCTTGCCTGGAGAATCCCATGGACGGAGGAGCCCGCAGTCCACAGGGTCGCCAAGAGTCAGACACGGCTGAAGCGACTTAGCACACACATGATGATTGCAAGAGAGACTACCAACTCGCCTACTGAGAAACAACTAAAGGTGCAGTCAAGACACTCCTTGTCTCAACATGTGGACTGAAAGGTACTTAATGAGCAGAATGGAAGCCTATGGAGAGTCTTCCACCCCATGCTGCAGCCTAGCAGGGGAAGAAGGAGAAGGACTGCAGTGTCACTGAAAGACACTCTCATCCCCTCGGGCAGGGGGGAAGAGGCTGCTCTGACATGATCCCCCTGCTGGCCCTTAGCCCACCACAGAACCACCAGGGATGAGAGAAAACCAGTGGGCAGAGCACACAGCTCCTCCTTCCACAAGCTCACCTGCCTCAGCCCACTGCAAAGAAGTCTTGGTTATCTCAGACTTTGGCAGGGAGCCAGTCAACAACCAATTCGGGTTCTGAAAGGACCCCGACTCAATTGACTGTCTCTTTAATAACTTCAAAACCCATCACACTGTACAAACAATAGTCCCAGGTTCTAGAGTTAAAAGACAGAAGATTGGCTAACTGTTGAAAATCTGTCTTTCTATGTAAACAGTGGCCCCAGGTCCCACAATGAAAAGATTCGGAAAGATTGGATTTTAATACAATTCAGAGTCAGCTCTACCACATAAACAGTAGTCCCAGGTCCTGCAAGATAAATACCCAGCAGAATTGACTCTTTATTAACAAATCTCAAAGTTCACCACCCTGCACCTTGTACAGAGGTGGACATCACATCTAGGACCAAGAAGAGCAGTGTGGAGACCGTCAAGCAGCCAGCAGTCTATGGTGAGATACTTGATTACTGGTGTCATACTATATGAGTCCAATGACAGCAAACTTTGAAGCCTATCAAAACACAACAACAGCAAGCAGGAGCAGAGGATGAGGACCAGGTTGTTTCCAGTTTCGTGTCATCACTTTTTAATAAATAAAACCACCGATTCTCAAAATGAATCTCAAACTTCCTTTTGAATTTGCATGTTTCATAAGATAGTAGTGACTTCACAGTGGATTCTGTGACATCAACTCTTCGGCATCCTGAATACTATCCAGTCAGCAGAATGCACCTTCACATCCATATTCAACAGAGGTGAATATGGGGAATATGCCACCTAGCCTGGACCTGTCAACTTTTGGTTTCCTAAGATCATGGTTGAAAGAAACATTCTATGGGTAAAGAAGCATCAACACTTCCCTGTCCTCTTCTATTTCTCCCTGAAAATCCTTGAACATAGACAAGCTCATTCTGTAGATTAAACAAGAACAGACCACATGTCCTCTCAGGATAATGAAAGAGCAGAGGAGGAGCAGAGCAGCCTTTGCTCATGTCAGAATAAGAAAAGTTTTCATGCAGACTTAACAATTCCATCCCTAGGAAGGTACCGTAGGGATGAAATTCTCACATGCATCACAGGTAAACAACTGTGAGAATGTTTGCAGCAAAATAACTTATGAGTAAAGCATAGTAAATGACCAGTAATGGGAAAACGGATAAATTATGGTGTAGAATATGTACTCATGTGCATCACACACGGATACAAAGGGATACTCTACAAGAGTTGCAGCTAAGAGCATCGGCGTGGACGAACCTTAAAAAAGATCAAATGAAACAACGGAAGTCACAGAACTCCTACAAGCTCCAACATCACACAAGTTATTTAGAGCAACATATTTGGAAAACCTAGAGATAAATAAGAACTCTATGATGTAAAAGAGGGAAATATTATCAGGTATGTATACCTGTGAGTTTCAGTGGTGTTGGTAATTGTTTTATATCATAAACAAGATGATTAGTACACCGCTACTTATTTGAGGATATTTTCACAGGGTGACATTTCTAAAATCAGGAAAATCTTAAGTGATGTAGTTGTCACTGTCATAGAACTCTCTTAACCATTTTGTTTTAGTAACAGGTTACTACTTGTGGATTCGCAAAAGTGGTATGTCAAAAATCAAAGTGAAAATTTTGTTTCACTGAAAAATTTGATTTAATGAATATATAAAGTGTTTTGAAGTGACAAGGGGAAAAGGCACTTGAATTGAATGAAATTGACTTGAATGAAAACCAAGAGAAAGAACAAATAATAGAAACAGATAATACAGAGTCCAAATAAAATAACTAAAATTAGCTTGCTAGGGCTGCCATAACAAAGTAACACAGACTAAGTGGCTTGAAAAACAGAGATGTATTATCTCACAGTCCTGGAAGCTAGAAGTCTGAGATTAAGGTATCAGCAGGGTTGGTGTTTTTCTGAGGCCCCTCTCCTTGGTTTACAGATGGCTATCTTCTATCTGTCTTCATATGGGTCTTTCCTCATTGTGTGTCTGTGTCTGAATCTGCTGTTTAGATTCTAGTCATGTTGGATTAGAACCCACCCATATCAACTCATTTTACCTTAATTACCTCTTATTTAATTTAATGCACATGGTGAATGCAGTCATGAAATTAAAAGACACCTACTCCTTGGAAGAAAACCTATGACAAACCTAGACAACATATTAAAAAGCAGAGATATTACTTTGCTGACAAAGGTCCATTTAGTCAAAGCTATGGCTTTTCCAGTAGTCATGTATGGATGGGGAGTTGGACCATAAAGGAAGCTGAGCACCGAAGAACTGATGCTTTTGAACTGTGGTGTTGGAGAAGACTCTTGAGAATCCCTTGGACTGCAAGGAGATCAAATCCATTAATCCTAAAGGAAATCAGTCCTGAATATTCATTGGAAGGACTGATGCTGAAGCTGAAGCTCCAACACTTTGGCCACCTGATGTGAAGAACTCACTCATTAGGAAAGACCCTGCTGCTGGGAAAGATTTGAAGGCAGGAGGAGAAGGGGACGACAGAGGATGAGATGGTTGGATGGCACCACTGACTCGATGGACATCAGTTTGAGCAAGCTCTGGGAGATGGTGACGGATAGGGAAGCCTGGTGTGCTGCAGTCCATGGGGTCGCAAAGAGTCGAACTTGACTTAGTGACTGCACAACAACAACAATATTTGAAAGATAATTTTATTAAAAGTATCAATTGCTTATGTATAATTTATATTTAAATGAACATCCTCTATTTTTATCTAATAAATCTGACAATGTTAATTAGGATGTTTTGAAGCAAATTTAACCACAAAGAAAAGATAAAGTAGACTATGAAGAAAATTTTGTAGAATGAAAATTTTAAAATATGGGAAATAGAAAAGAATGCATAAAAAGATAAATGAGAAGATTCCATACTTGTATAACTGGTGTCCAGAATTTTAAAAAGAGAGAAAACAGAGTTGAAGCAATATTGGAAGTGATAATCACAAAACTTTGCAAAATCTAGGAAGATATTATCTTTCAGATTCAAGAAGGCCTTTGAAACCCAAGAGGCATAAATGAAAAGAAAGCTCCACTTGGCACATGTAATAAAATTGCTAAACCCAAAGCCAAAAAGAAAATTATTAAAAAGCTTCCAGAAAAAGTGGATAATATGTTTGAAGAGCAAGTAGACTTCAAGTTGATGTCAAAACAGTAGTATTTCAAACTAGAACAAAATGAAATTTCTTGAAGGTACTGAAAAGAAATAACTTAGAAGTCTATACCCATACTGAATATGACTGGAGAATAAACACAAAGGCATTTCACACAAACAAAAACCAAGAGAATGTCACCAGCATATTCACACTAAAGGAAATATTGAGTTGGCAAAAAGTTAATCTTAGTTTCTTTAGGCAGAATGATATGATCTCAGACAGAAGATCCGAGAAGCAAAAAGCAATGAATGATGATAGGAAAGGGCAAATCTGATCAACATTCAGTGGGCATTGATATCTGACAATAACAATAGCACTGTGTGAGGTCTGCAATATACAAAGAATTGCAATCCAAAGCAAAGTGGAACATGAAGTTAGGGTGTTACCATACTTGCATTATTTATAAACAGGGCAAAGGTAGCAAATAATATTCATTTTTTAGTAGGACAAGAATGTCTTGTAACCAACATGAGTATAAAGCTACCAATCTATTAATGTGAGAAACTAAATCATCATCACAATTAACTCAAACACATACAAGAGAAAAAGTTAAACAGAAACACCCACAACTAGTGAGGAAAACCAAAAGCAAATAAATATAAATGAATACATACTAATCATATTTACCTCAAAAGGTTTCAAATGTCAAATAATTAATAAGACTTCATTAACATACTATTTATAAGACAATATTTAAATTATAAGAGTACAGAAAGATTGAAAGGAGCAGATAGAAAAATATAGTTACTATGTAAACTCTAAAATTGTTGGTGTAACTAAATTATTATCAAAGTTGACTTTATGATATTATCTCTAATAAAAAGCACTACCAGAGTTACTGAGGAACATTTTACAGTGATAAAAATTTAATCCACCCAGAACATTTAGCATTTCAAATTTGAGCCTCAAAACAGATATAGCAAAAATTGACATAATTTTTTAAAAAAAGGAAAAAAAACCCAAATCCACATTTACTGTGACATATCTTTTAATTTTTGATATAGGAAAAGGTGAAAATTCATTAAGGAAAAGGAAGAATTCAATATCATAATCAACATATTTCACCTGGTTGGCATATATATGATTATCATATATAAAAACCAATAAAAGCAATATGTACATTATTTTCAAGTATAAACATAATTTTTACAAAAGTAGCCTGTATACTGGGACCTAAGCAATGTTTTATGACATTTTACCACACTGAAATCATACAAAGTGTGTTCTCTGATTCAACAAACCAAAAAAAGAAAAAAAAAGATGACTGAAAAATCTCCATGTATTTGGCAATTAAAAGATATTTTTATAAATTTTACATAGATCAATAAGAAATCATAATGGAAATTAGAAAATATTTGAACTTAAATGATAATGAAATATGAAAATAGATATGAAGCAGTCAGTGCTTTGTTTAGAGATATATTTATAAACTTAATTTCACAAACAGAAAAGAGAGACATCAGAAAAGAAAGATAAATCAATAAAAAATAAATGAGT
The DNA here is from genome assembly GCF_963930625.1 of Muntiacus reevesi. NCBI lineage: Eukaryota > Metazoa > Chordata > Mammalia > Artiodactyla > Cervidae > Muntiacus > Muntiacus reevesi. The sequence goes on along the minus strand of NC_089255.1, from coordinate 92,669,920 downwards.
TAAAAGAAGAAATAAATTAATGAGCAAGTTGTTTATCTCATAAACACTAAGTTAATCCCAGAAAACAGTGAATGCCGTAATCAAGTATTAAGTGCCTTTATTTAATTATATCCCTAAAGGATCTTTAAGCTATATCTATCAATTGACTTTCAAAGCTCTGATTCTGGCAAAGCTTTCTCGGTACCTGTGATGGGCTGAATTCTAGAGAGCCTCCAAGAAGCCCACTTCCTTGTACACAGATCTTATTTGATCCCCTCCCCTGAAGGGTGCACAGGACTTGTGTTTATAAAGCAGTGTTCTTTCCATGATTTGCTTCTGTTCTTTGGCAAAGGTAGATTGGTCCTGCATATCCAATTAAGGTCACTGATTAGTTGATTTTGAGTTAATCTAAAGGAAAATCATCCCGAGTGGGCTTAGCCTAATCAAGTGAATTCTTAAAGGAGGGCGGTGGCCTTTGCTGGAGAGAGACTGGGCATAAGCGCAGTGACTCTCTTGTTGGCCGCGCCATGCCTGCCTGGGAAAGGGTCTCTGAGAGATGGGACTGCAGGCAGCTGTGGGACCCTGGGGACCCACAGCGCCCCCCCGACTGACAGCCAGAGGCCGAGTGGAGACCTCAGTTCTACAGCCCCAAGGAAACTGAATTTCAGAAAAAGCGAAAATATGAACTTGGAAGTGGATTTCAAACAATAAAAGGGAGTCACAGTCTGGGTGACTTCTCGATTTCAGCAATGGTAAGACCCTAAGTGGAGAACCCTGCTCTAATTTCTAAAGGTCAATTGCTGATAGAAAACGGCTTGAAATAGATTTTTAATATATGATCTTGGTTAATTAAGTCCTGATTAATGGGTTTTTCGCTATATCAGTAAAGGTAGTGTTTGGTTCACTTTTCAACATGATGAATATAAATATGATTTGTTGGCACCTACTTTGGACAAAGCATCATAATATCAAGGCACCAAGAAGGGGAAATGGGCTATGAACACCAAAGCACATTTAACCCGAGAAGACCATGTCCTAAACATCTTTAGAAGATAGTGAAGTTAAGCCAGTCTATTGATTCCAAGAAAACTGAGGAAGTGCTCTGCCATTAATTGGTCCTGGAGGCCTCACCTCGGGGTATGACAGTTACTTGGGCATGATTTTTGTGTTCAGTATTGGTATTCCAAACCCTGTGAAATCTTACTAGATTTTCTCCTCCTTGGAAAGAAAGTAATTGAACAGAACTTTACAGTTCAAAAAGAATCTAAACCCCTTAAGAGACAGAGGAATTGATTCCAATTTTGCATCATCCTGAAATATTTGTTTGCACCCATTAAATATGAATAACTAAATTCTTCCCTCAGTATTACCACTGTAGAAAAGTTCTCTCTGGAGAGGTGATCCTTTCTTGCATTTCCATCTGCTTTTCTTCCCTTGAGAGCTTGTCTGTTTTCCTCAGGTTACTCTGTAATCCTGGCTATAGAAACATGCTTGTCATGAGGATAGTCAGTGCATCATATTAGAAAGAGATGAAATGAACATATATTGATAACTAGCTAAGAGTCGAGCATTGCTTTAGACACTTTCTTTACATTATAGTCATCATACGTGCTTATTAATACTTTGTATTGTCATAGCTAAAATATCATTTCAGCATTTACTATGTGTTTCATATACATTGTCTCATATCACAATAGGCAGGCAATATATTTTTCATTTCTACAAATGGGAGAAACTCAGAAAGATTAAAATCTTACAGGAGGCACACAGCCAATAAGACAAGTATTGGGGTTCAAGTCTACTTGGTGTAGCTGAGTCCACAGACCATGTACCAAGGTACCCATTTTATCTTAAATTAAATTTCTACCTGGCTGCATTGTTTGCTGGTGTATGCACCCATGTGTAAGCCTGCATTTCTGGTTTTGAAATCTTGCTTTACCACCTATCAGTAGAGTGACTCGGGCTGCGCTGATGGCACAGAGGTAAAGAACCCACCTGCTAATGCAGGAGAGGCAAGAGACGTGGGTTGGATCCCTAGGTGGAGAAAATCCCCTGGAGTAGGAAATGGCAACCCATTCTAGAATTCTCTAGACTGGAAAATTCCATAGACAGAGGAGCCTGGCAGGGGGCCCCAGTCCAAGGGACTGCAGTCCATGAGGTCGCAAAGCGTTGGACACGACTGAGTGCCTAAGCACCCACTCGCACACAGCAGTGTGACGGCGCATTACACTAGGATTTCAGATTCAGTTTATTCCTCCCGTAAAGCGGGTTAGTAATAGGACGGACCTCACGGAGTTCTGAAGATCAGCACGTGGAAAACACTTGGAACAGAGGCTCGTGCTTGCCAAGTGCCATTAAGAGTTACTACAATGATTTTTCAATAACTCTATTGAAAGTAAGACCTAACAAGCAGATAGGAATCCCTTTGGAGCTTTTCTCCTTACCCATCCCCTTGCCAAGCATCCTTTCTGAAACCCTCCGGGCAGGTGGCTAGGTGCTAATAGTCTAGACGCCAACATTCAATGCAAACCAAGACAGATGTGAGCAGGGCTGACTCAGTTGTCAGTGTCTGGGGCGCAAAGTTAGAGTTGTGGAGCTCTACACGGAGTCTAGAGACAGTCTCTGAAAATACAACAGCCTCGTGTTTTCTCAGGTACAACCTGATACACTTCCTTGCATTAAAATGCAGTGACGTTGGAAGTATAACAGTTCAAACAGGAGCCACAGAGGCAAATGCCTGCAGGCACCAAACCTCAGGCAGGTAACAAGAATGAGTCAAATGAGCTATGTGTTAGAAGAGCCTTGTTTCATGAAAACTTCCGAGCAATTATGCTAAGCTCAGTGGAGCGTGGACTCTAGGTTCTTTCCCAGAAATTGGGTAAAAACTCACATTTGTTTAAGAAGCATGTATGCATGGAGTTTTTCCAGAAACTATTCTGAGTACTTTATGCATATTAATTGACTTAATCGTTCAGCAACACTTAGGGATAGTTGCTATTTTTACCCTCATCCTACAAATGACGAATTGGGGGCACTGAGGGGGTTAGTACCGAGTCCAAGGTCATTCATTCATTAAGTGGTTGACCTGGTGTTCTGTCGTACGCTATGTAAGTGCCACTATAATCGCAGTGACTAAAGTGACACAAGATTGTCCAGGCCTGGGTTGAGCATTTTAAATGCCAAAAAACACAACCAGCCTTGAAGGACAATTCATTAAACTCAAAAGAAAACTGTTCTGCTTCTGTTTTTCCATTTCAGCAGATAGAGAAACTAAGAGAATAAGTACCCTGCCCAAGGTTTTAAAATATTTAAAGAGCCTTACTGGTCTTTTACTGAATTTAAGATCCTTCACTGCTTTTTAAACTTTATTATGCTTTACTTAAGCATCATGAGAAAATGAAAAGTTCTTACTATGGAAATGAGTCAAGTGTTGTGTTTTGTTTTTAAATCAAATCCAGTCCTAGGACCAACTGCCTTTGGTTTCAGTGGGAAATTTTTTATGTTCCTATTGTTCTCTGAAAGCAACTAGCTCCCTACAAATTCCCCCAGACTCTTACTGAGTGGCCACTTGACAATTTTTTTTAACTTTTTATTTTATATTGGAGTATAGCCAATTAGCAATTTTGGGATAGTTTCCAATGAACAGCGAAGGGACTCAGCCATACACACGCGTGTATCCATTCTCTCCCAAATGCCCCTTCCATCCAGACTGCCACATAACACTGAGCTGAGTTCCAAGTGTTGTACAGTAGGTCCTTGTTGGTTATCCATTTTAAATATGGCAAAATAAATTTATGGCTGCTGGGGGGTAAGGATGGGGAAAGGGATGGTTAGGGGGTTTGGAATGGACATGTAGCCACAGGGTAGTAAAGGATATATCCAGAGGCAGTCATATATTTTTCCAGATATGCTATGCCCTGGGGCAAAACATTTTCTGGAGGTCCTAGGAACAAAGGCCAAGTAGAAATACAGTGAACAGTATTGGTCTTTAAAAGCTGTGTCTCTTTGTAATGTCGTATTTGCAGGGTGAGACTCAGGAATATCCTCCTTAGGGCTTGTATCTTCTGTTCCTGGGAGATGCTGACTCAGTGTGACAGACAGACAATTTAAAGCCCTGGGAGTTCTGCAATCTTTCACACACCCCCTGTTGGCTTCCCCAAAGAAGCGTTGCCTATGAACAGGTCTGTCAGGGTTCTGACTTGAGTCCTCAGCTAGACTATAAAAGACACTCATCCAGGGCAACAAGCATTGAAATGACTGGGTCCCCTGGCTCACTAAAATGACTCAGGTTGCCAGTAAAGTGGCTTTAGGGAGAGATAAAAGTTGTTTCTTTGAACTAAGGCTGGATATTCTCAGTGAATTTATGATTTTTTATTGCAACGTATCTCAAATGTATAAAGATGGTCATACTTTTATGTATCATCCCTTCCAGAATGTTTTCACCTGGTGTCATAAAAAGACTCGGGCAGGCAAGGTGATATCTTGGCCCTATTATATGCTAGCTGTGTGGTCTTGAACATGTTATTAGAAGTGCACAAATCCTTCTTTTCTCCAATAAAAGAAGGCAAAGTATGAGTGGTAGAGAGAGATACTAAAGGGAGAAAGTGACTGACAGTAGCTAATAGCTAGATGTTTAGATTTAAATAAACACACATTTGAATTCTGACTGTGCCATGTGATCTTGGGCAATTAAGATTTTTCAGCTACAATTTTCCACATTTTAAAAGCAGAGGCACTGTCTATCTGGAAATTACTGTGCAACTTAAAAGAGATAATGCATACAAAGGACTTAGCAAATTACGAGCATCTAGTAAGTCACAAAACTAGTGTTTGTTGTTATTTATTAGATTACCACCACCAACACCCTACTATTCTTACTGCTAATACTAGAACTGTGCTCCAAAAAAGTCCCTTCTGGGGATGAGCTTACGTTATTAAGCAGTCCCCTGGACCTGTGGGCTTTGCTGTCAAGTTGAATAATTTAGAACAGTAGTCCCCAACTTTTTGGCACCAGGGACCGGTTTCCTGGAAGACAATTTTTCCACTGACCTGGTAGGGTGAGGGGATATGGTTTCAGGATGATTCAAACACAGTAGGATTCAATCTTTTATGACAATTTAATGCCCCAACTTATCTGACAGGAGGCGGAGTTCAGGAGGTAATGCCATTGATGGGGAGCGGCCACAAATACAAATGAAGCCTTTGTTCACTTGCCTGCCACTTATGTCCTGCTGTGTGGCCCAGCTCCTAGCAGGCCATGGACCACCACCAGTGTGTGGCCTGGGGGGCTGAGGAGCCTAATTTAAATTGTTGTTAACTACTGCAGGAAAAGGAAGGAGAACTCATTGAAAAAAAAAAAAGAGAGAAGGAGAGAGATAAAAGCTGGAGTGACCCACAGTGATTGCATGTGAAATGTTAGGGAAAACAGAGAGTAGAAAACAAGAGAATGACTTTCCTCAAAGTGACACAAAAACAAGAACAAGGATTGTGTGTGTGTGTGTGTGTGTGTGTGTGTGTGTGTGTGAATCACACAGTTGTGTCCAACTCTCTGCGACCCCACGGACTGTAGCCCACCAGGCTTCTCCATGGAATTCTCCAGGCAAGAACATGAGCGGGTCACCTCTTCCTTCCCCAAACAAGGATTGGGATGCCCTAGATGTTGAGAGTCACTTCCAGCTTGAAGTCAAGTCCTTTGTTTTGGGGGAAAAGATCTCTTGGACGTTCTCTTGAGTTGCAAAGGCTGAATTCATTTTAACTGGTGCATCAGTCACCGTTAGGATCAATGTTAGCAACATAAAACAAAGTTGTGAACACGGACTGGAGTTGGGGCAGTGGGTAGAGGTCTGGGGCACGGATACTCAAGTTTGGAAGGTAACAGAGGACATCACAGGAGAATGAGCTCAGGGATCTAGGAGGAGATGGTAACAGGAGCCCTACAAGTTAAACTAGGTAGCGGGAGCAGCATATGATCAGAGAGAACTGTCAGCAGAAGTCAGAGTGAATTTTAAAGGCTCAGGTTGCTTTATTATGGACTCTTCTTCCTTTGACCCCTGCTTTCAGAACTGTAGCCTGGTAACGTTATGCTAGCATAAAGAGGTGGAATTGATGGACTGTAAAGAGAACTGTGGGCTGGCCATGCAATCGTAATTTTCTCTTGCTGTCATTTTTTTTTTTTCCTAAATTAAGTGATTTTGACCTTGGACAAATTGCTAAGCCCTTTGAATATAAGTGTCTTTACCCATAAAACCAGGATATTATAGTTTCCAGACAAGGCTATTTTGAGGTTTAAATGACAAGACATATGTAGCACCCTTCACTCAGGGCCTTTATACATACCCTAAGCTCAATAAATCAATATTTATCCCTAAGAAAAAAAGAGTCTGAAATGGCTAAGTTAGGGTAGATAAAAGAGGCTTGTTTCTTTACGTACATAATCTGCCTGTACATTCCCACCACTGCATCGGCTTTTTCTGCATTCACATCCGTTTTTGAGTGGTCCTGAATGGCACCATCAACTATAATAACTGTCAGATTGAGAACTAGTCAAACAAATATCACACATTTAATGAATATAAACTATGAGTAGGCACAAGTTAGGAGCTGCAGGCATAAAGAGAAGCTAGGCTAAATCCTTATTTTCAAATGCTGAAAATGCAGTGACAACAAGCAGTTGAAACTACACACACACACACACACACACACACTATGAGCATCTTTCATTATAGTAACTCTTATCATGTAGAAGACAGAGACATTACTTGATTTTTTTTACCCAGAGAATAAATATATGATGTGTGTGTGTCCATCTGTCTGTCTGTCTATTGGGATTACTAAAACTAAACACCTTTCAGCGCTGGGAAAGAGTGCCAGTCACTGTAGAAAACTCCTTAACTGCTTGAATTTTATAAGCATTTTATACCCCCTGTCACTTGTAGTTTGCAAGTGTCATAAAGTAACAGTTATCAAACCTTAGAAGTCTTTTCTTGTCACTTTATAAGAAGAAAAAATTTGTCTTATGCATATGATTTAACTGTAATGAAAGTCTTAAAATATTAGCAGATGACTGAAAATATTCTTATGATGTAATAGCTACTACATGTGGTAAATGGATATATCTACTAGCAGTTTCAAGTTTTCAATAGATGTGTTTGCAAATTGTATAGTTTTAATTAGCTATTGTATATTTAAAATGCTACCCCAGAGCTCTTAAGTCTCATTTGTTATTACCAGTGATCACCAGTTATAGTACACTTGTTACTATTTCTTATAGATTAACCTCTTGTTTGCCCAAATGTAACTTAGCAAGAAACCATTTCTTGATAAATAAACTACACTTTTCTTACAGTCATCTGTCTATGCAATACCAGGCATCATCAGGAAGGCAGGCCCAGACCCAAGAGAAATACTGTTTCTTGATTGTGTGAAATCACATTGTCCAAACCAAAAGTGCTCTAGACTTGGGTTCTTCTCCTTTGTCGCTATGTATTTCTGGAAATGTTGATTTGTTTCTAAGTCTCTGCTTCTGCTTTTACAAAATGGAGATAATTATACCAGTTTTCTACCTCCACAGAATGTTTTTGTGAATCAGCATAGATAAATCTCTAAGGGTAGTATAAGAGAAGATCTTGAATCAGTGGCTACTTACAAATAAGTCTTAACAGTTGTTGATTGGCTCTTAGAATCATTCTGTTTCTTCTTACTTGAGCTATCCAACATACTTCCAACAGAAGTGGTTAGTCTTTCGGACTACATCCACAGTGAACAGACAGTAGAGACGGGGAGGTGGCCACGTCTAAAATCTTCACATCACTTTGGTGATTTTTAGTGATACTCTAGAATTCATTTTTATGAAGCTTTTGGAAAAATTAAAAATGAACCAAAAAAGTGTGATCTTTAGCCCCCTTCATTGTACATTTTCTCCCTTGGTCCTATATCTTTTCATCTACTTTCTCTTTAGACATGAAGGGTGAAAATACTCCGCACAAAATGATTAAATTCACTTCCTCAAGCCCCGATGTCAAGACTTTCTCTCCAAGATTGATTTTAGGTTCCCTGCTCTTGCAAACAATATCAGCTGTGCGTTGCCTTGTCTTACTAGCAGAAAGAGGAAAGAATTTGTAAGACTGGATTCTATCCTTTATATAAATGTTCCTCTGCTTCTCTTCATGAGCAAGGATTTAAAAATACCGTCATGTAAAACAAACTCCATTCCCAATGAACATAATCTACTTTTAGACTTAACCATTCTTTGGATAGTTGCATTTGAACATGAGTTTCTTAATTCTAACCATTCCCTAATCGGTGACAAGTACTAGGTTTTCTTGTTTGTTTGTGTTTATTTTTGCTTTTCTGTAACCCTCACCTGCTTCGTTCATCCTAGTCAGGTGTGAAGAACAAAATCAACCAACTGAAAGGCATTTTTCTACCGATATGGCAATATGACATAGTGAACACAAGTCTCTTGTAGTCAACAACCCCATTTCAGCAGGTAGGTATTAAAGAATTGCACTTAAGCCTCAAAAGTGATAAAGGGGAAAATAAGAGGTAACTAAAATGTGTATAGACTTTAGAGACAGAAAGAATCATATTTGAATGATACATCAGGGCTTACCAGGTTTGTGTCCATAAGGACAGTTCCAATCTCACAGAGACTCAGTTTCCAAGTAACAGATATTGCATTCTTTGCAGCATTATTGTTACCAAGCCCAAGCTCACACTGCTTGCTATACAGCAGGCCAATAAATTAAGAGATGAGGTGCTGGAGCAAGGAATATTGATTTTGTTTGGAGAGCCAGCAGATGTACATGATGGTGAACCTGTGTCCCAAAGAACCATCTTACCTGGGTTAGAATTCCGGCTTCTTTTATACTGAGAAGCCAGTTGTCGAAAACTTCTTGGTGCAGGAATCTTTTATTCTTGCAACTCTCCATGTAGGTCTGGTCACAATATTCTTATGAACCTCCAACAAGGCAATTGTTATTTTCTGTTCTGCATCTTTTTTATCACTGCTGCTGCTGCTGCTAAGTCCCTTCAGTCGTGTCCGACTCTGTGTGACTCCATAGATGCCAGCCCACCAGGTCCCCCCATCCTTGGGATTCTCCAGACAAGAACACTGGAGTGGGTTGCCAGTTCCTTCTCCAATGCATGAAAGTGAAAATGAAGTCACTCAGTCGTGCCTGACTCTTAGCGACCCCATAGACCGCAGCCTACCAGGCTCCTCCATCGATGGGATTTTGAATGGAAAAGTGTATAACTTTATAGAGCAGAGCCTTGAGAATGGCTGTCATGTAAATTTCAGGCTAGAGGCAACATGCTTTTACAAAGGTGCAGAGCCAGAGTGACTAAACACAGGAAATAGAGTAAAAGCTTAGAGCTCAAGGGGTAGATTCAACATGGAGTCAAGTTTGTTCTTCTTGGTTACATTATTGTTCACATATAAAATACATTCAGTTAACATTCACTTTTCTTTCCTTTTCTTCCCATTTGATCTAGCAAGTGGGAAGCTTATATAACTATCATGACTAGAATAGCAAAGGCTAAAATTAAGAATACACTTTCATAAAGAAAGATAGTTCTTAAAAATGGTCAATCCCTATTTCATCTAGTTTTGTTTCTAACTTTTGCAAGTGCTCTTTTTCTGTATGCAACTTAATGAGAGACTCAAATAGAGCTTATTTTTCCATCTCCCTGTGTCTTTCTGGTCAGATCGTCTCCATCGTATCAAGTATAACTTTCTCTCCAGACAGACTAACATTGCCAACATCTCAATATCACCCTGATTCTCTTTTAAGAATCCTTGAAAGGGCATGCATGGACCACTAGACAGCAGCTACCCCTGAAAGGCACAGGTGAGTAATGAAGTTCAGTGCTACAGATCAGAGGCTGTGCTGTCAGAAGGAACAGACCTTTGCTGGAACCACAGGCAGACTCTGCAATCATTTTAGAAATGCCTTGGGTGCCATTTTCTTCTGTTAAGGACTACTAACTTTTATTTCAAATTCTAGCAGTGATAAAATGCTTTTAAAAGTTAAAAGTAACTCTGAGAGAAGTGTTTTGAGTGATATGTTTTCTTATAATGTACTTTGGATCACATGCAGTCAGTCAATTACCCTTTAAATCCAGCAGGCTGCAGATCTCAAAGGAATGACTTCACTGCTCAATTTTGTTTTTCTACTTCTACTGACATGGACTATTCTAGAAGGGTGCAAGTGAAGACACAAGTAGGTGTCTCTTTGGGGTACTGTGTAAGCATTGTGAATAAATCCAGTCACCCTTGGAGAGCTCCCTGGAAAAGGAGTGAGACAGAGTATAAATAAAGAGTTACAATATGATGTCTTTGGTATTGTACTTGAGATGGTGGTAAAGGGAAACGCCTCATTCACTAAACAAATTTTGAAAATCAGCTTAAAGAGTCATTAGAGAGATCTCCTTGGGAATCTAGTGGTTAAGACTGCATGCTCCCAATGCAAGGGTTGAGGGTTCAGTCCCTGGTTGAGGAACTAAGATGCCACATGCAGCACTGTGCAGTCAAAGAGCAATAAGAATGAACAAATAAAGATTACAAAAAGAGTGATTAGAGGTTTCCCACCTTGAAAAAGCAAGTGGTATATAGCTGAAGAGAAAGTATGTGCATAAATTGAAGAGAAATAAATGGAGGATTTGGAGAGGCAGAATGGGCAGCTGCCACTACAGAAGGGGATGGAACTGTGCAGAGGAGGGGCTGAGTGGCAGAAGGTGATGGTGGAAAGGACTCTTAGTCAAGAACAGTGTAGAGCCAACTGTGGTATCTGCCTATATCCAGTAGAAAAAACAAAGTTTGGGATTAAGAAGAATGCACTTTGTAATATACAGTAATGTGGAAGATCAATGATTTTAGAAGCAGGTAGACCAGGCCTGAGGGTTTGTCGTAGTCTAAGAGTGAAGTGCACCCCACTCCAGTACTCGTGCCTGGAAAATGCCATGGACGGAGGAGCCTGGTAGGCTGCAGTCCATGGGGTCGCGAAGAGTCAGACATGACTGAGCGACTTCACTTTCACTTTTCACTTTTATGCATTGGAGAAGGAAATGGCAACCCACTCCAGTGTTCTTGCCTGGAGAATCCCAGGGATGCACAGAGTCGGACATGACTGAAGTGACTTAGCAACAGTAGCAGCAAGAGCGAGGTGACAATGCTTCAGACAAGAGAATCCTCCATCCACCCTCCACCTTATCCCACACATTTCACCTGCGTGCACGCACACACACACACACACACACACACACACAGGACACATGGTAATGTCGATATATTTTTGCTTTCACACCTAAGAGGTTGTTAACACCTAAGAGAGAAGATAACAAAGATCATGCTAGAAAATCTGCAAAGTACAAGAAAGTTCCTTGTGACAAAGAATTATCTACTCAAAAATGCCAATAGTGCCAAGATTGAGAAACCCTGGTCCTGACAAAGGTTATGGCAGTAAAGATAAAGACTGACTTTAAAGAACAACTTTGAAGAAATGTCAGGATTGATATAGAGTGTAAGAAAAAGGAAAGAAATATGGACCTCTAAGAATGTGTCAATATAGATACTCAGATATACTTAACAAGTAAGATTACTTTGAATATATTAAGATAGGATGACATTATGCTATCTGATTGTTTCAACAATCCGTTATCCAAAAGAGACTGAAGATTAGAAATAGATTTTTGAGTCACTGGCTTTTAAGTTATAACAGAAAGCATGGAATAAATGACATCATTGAAGAAGAGTATGTAGGATTTGTAATCAGATATGTGCATCAGAGTCATCTGGCCTCCCTCTGGGATTCTAACTTGCTAGAATTATTATTATTCTAATTTAGCAGACTGAAATTAGTTCCTAAAAATATGTCTCTTAAATATGCTATCTAAAAGAATAAGCAATACATTTTTTTTAATGCTCTCTACATGGGAGGGAAGAAATAGTGAAGAGGTACCGGATTGGAAATAATCTTCTGTCATGATATCTAGTTTTGTGTAATTCAGTTTGGATTCATGAAAATTTTTACATAATTACAAAACAAAATTAATATTTCCTAGAAATCTAAAGTAAAATTAAATAATATATCTGTCTTTATTTTCAGTTGGTGGCATTACAGGCAATTTATTCCAAAGGACTTTATAATTTATGAATTGAATTTTGCTCCTCCATCGCCCCTCCCCAAAATCCATTATGTTAGACCTTGATCTCCCAATGCAATGGTATTTGGAGTTGGGTGGAGGCGATTCTTTTAAGATACAGAGGCCAGGAATGTTAGAACTAGAATATCATAGGAATGTTAACATAGAAATGTTAGAATATCATTATTTTGCAACTCCTTTTGGCATAATGAGGTAATAATCATTAATCACTGCTAGCACCACAGAAGCAGAGATTACCAAATATGGTATGACTTCTGCTTTTCAAGAAGCTCAAACCTAAAACTGATGGAGCATTTGGATTTATTTTCAGACAATAAAGTAGAGTAAGTGCAAAATAACACCTCAGGAAGATAATGAGAGAAGTCCAGATGGTGAGAAAAAGGAGAAACAACCCATTTCTCCAAGGAATAATTAGTAAGGTCAGAAGAGAGACAGAAGCAGAGACAGAGGGAGAGAGAGAGAAAGAGACGAGGGTGTGGGAAGGGATATTTTAAAAGACACTTGTGCTCAGTCACGTCTGATTCTTTGTGATCCCATGAACCGCAGCACAACAGGCTTCTCTGTCCTTCACCATTTCTCAGAGTTTACTCAAACTCATGTCCATTGAATCAGTGATACTATCCATCCATCTCTTCCTCTGCCATCCCCTTCTGCTCCTGCCTTCAATCTTTCCCAACATCAGGGACTTTTCCAATGAGTCAGATCTTCACATCAGGTGACCACAGTTCAGCTTCAGCATCAGTCCTTTCAATGAATATTCAGGACTGATTTCCTTTAGGATTGACTGGTTTGACAATTAAGAAATATATGTCAACTACCGATTGAGATCCATAACCATATTCTAGTTCTGATAACATCAAACAAGCTTTGAATTAATAGTTTATGAAATAATTAATCTTAAAATTGACAAAATATTAAGTTCTCTCAAGGAATTATGCTATGTTGAAGTGTGATGACAGTGTGTAATTATACCTCCAAATATTTTTTCTAAAATATGTACTGGAAAACATTTTTTGGATGAAATGATAAAAAAAACTGATACTCACTTCAAATGAATTTGGGGGATCAGGGAGTTAAAAAAAATTCGGCTATGAACTGAAATATATTAAAGCAAAATGTTGGAAGGCATGAGGGAGTTGAGATTACTGTTCTCTAGATTTTGTATGTTTTTGAAACATGTTATAATAATAAAGTTTTTGAAAGCTTCTTACGTGATTATGTCTAAGCCAGATGATTACTGTGTAGAGTAAGAAGAAAAAGAAACAAGGTGAGAATCCTAAGATCAGGAACATGGATGAATTTGCTGTGGGAAGGTTAACGTTAATAGCTGATCCCCAGGGAGAAAAAGTAGCCTGACCTTTGATGCGATTATAGGAGGTGATGGGGGAAACTCTGAAAAGATAGAGCTCCAGTCTCTGGGACTCACCCAGAGTTAGAAATGGGCTCATCCATAGGATTCTGTTGCATATTCATCTGATCATCAAAAAGATAACTCTGTGTGTGTGTGTGTGTGTGTGTGTGTGTGTGTGTGTGTAAGCATGCACACAGACATGCATGCCAACTGATAATTAATATTGTTTTATTTGATCCTTATTGGTCTTAAAAGTCTCCCAAGGGCTTTGCTAATACATTTTTAAATGCTCTCATGTCTCTCCTCACTGCCTTCCCCAAATCCCACAGATTTATGCAGCACTGCAGAGGGGGCTTCCCAGGTGGCTCAATGGCAAGGAATCTGCTTGCCAGTGCAGGAGATGCAGGAGATGTGAATTGGATCCCAGGGCCAGAAAGATCCCCTGGAGGAGGGAATAGCTACCCACTCCAGATTCTTGCCTGGAAAATCCCATGAACAGAGGAGCCAGATAGGCTACCGTCCATAGGATCGCAGAGTCGGACGCAACTAAGTGAGCATGAGCACATATTTAACAACTCTGAAGAGACTTGATGGGTTAAGTTATATTGAACTGGATTGAAGATAAACTAGCCTCCATATGAAAGGAAAGAACATGGACCCTGGATCTGGGATTAGGGGAAGGATGGAAAGATCTATCTGGCATCCAGGAACTTTTTTTACCCCCTATTTAACTGATTGATTTTGTGACTGTGTGGAGTCTTAGTTGCAATATGCAGAATCTTCATTAGGTTTCAGAGCCTTGATCCAGCTTCCTTTATCCATAACTCTGTTCCAGGTTCAAAAGTAATTCCATGTAGGCTAATAGCTGCTAAACATTATCACAAAGGGTAGCCCTAATGAGAAAAGAATTCACAATGGAACAATCAGCCAGTTTTGCGGGGAAGGGAAGGGGCGTGTGTGGACTATGTTGCAGCATTTTAAACCCTAAGATAGGTAGATCAGCCTCAATCACTACTTAGGACCAACTAGAAATGATTTTGACTCCAATCCCCCAAACTCACCTTACTCCACTCCCAACCATGGTATACATGCTGCTTCTTTAGTATCACAAAACCTACTAATGCTCTGGCCATTAGAAATATGTTTCCATATCTTGGCTGCAACTCTTCTAGGATATGTGAAGAGTTTATTCTGATTTGAATTTTATCACCCTGACTATATCAGTATGAAGAAACATTGTGCGTAAAATGTGGTTGTTTACAAAAGAGACCCTGACTAAGACCACGACATTTAAAACAGCCACTCTGTACACACACATAAACACTGCAAGACCCTTCCATGAGTTGAGTCTTCCTAAGCATCTCCGTGAATTGCTCTCCAGCGCCTGATACCTCCAGTGTCTAAGGACTGCACGTAGCACAAGTTTGGGTGAAAGGGCCAACGAGCAGAGATATCACATTGATTTACCTCGTGAGGGACTTTTCCACTCCAGTTTACGGCTACTTTCTTTTTCTAACCTCTAGGAAATATCATCAATTTAGGGTTAATTAAGCAATAAGTCAGTTTCATGTCCAAGCCTCAATTTCCAAATTGGTGAAATCCAGTGTCATTGTTTATCAACCCCAGAAGAATGTGAAACTTTTTTTAAGAATTGCTGGAAGTAACCCTACATTGAACAAATAGAATCAGAAAGGAAAAACAAAATGCTGCCATTTGACTATGTTTGCCTATTTTTCAATTCTTTAGTGCAGGCCTCTCTGAACCCCGTTGTGCAATAAATATTTATAGCATCAGACTTTTCATTGTGCACATTATCCTATGTGTGTGCCCACAACTAAGTCAGGAAGTAAAGCCCTACTCCCTCCGAAACAGATGATAACTTGTCTATTGCATACATTTATGCTTTTCAGGACCCGAGAGTCTATTTAAATGCAGGTTGAATACTGGATTCCTCAATAGAGATGTCTTGAATTACCTCAAAATAATTGAGCCATTCAAGAACTCCAGATTGTCCCACATGGCATTGAAGACTGAGGTAAAGCAGTCACCTCCTATGATGGGGACATCATGTGAACTGGGACAAATGGTTTATTAAGCCCAGAATGGTTGAGAGTTGTCAAGAGTCTGAATGTGCCTATTGTATTTCAGTAATTGCCACTTGGTATTTGATTTAATGAAAGCTTAGAAGTAAGGAATGTTTCTATAGACATGGCTGTTATGCTAATTTTTACTATACCCTTCTCTGCCTTCCGAAACTGCATTTAGAAACCTCTGTTTCCTATTATGGAACCACTTTCACTCTTCCAGCTTTCTGTCTACTTTTCCATGTCTCTCAGTGGCCTCATTAAAGACAACTACTGTAAATTATAGGGTCTCTGGCTAACCAGGCTAGCCTGCCCCAACCTAAGGATGCAAATACCAGCATATATACTGGGCAAAGTTTATGCCTGTCTTCCATACTTGTTAGGCTATCTAGTCATCTTTGCAGAAGACTATTTCTTAAAGAATTTGTTTACTATTTCCAATTATGTGTATCTTAGGGGGAGCATATATATGCACATTTGAAACACCTTGTTATATTCTCTTAGGTTGGAGCCAGGAAAAGGCGCTTCATTGCTTTTATATAAAAACCCATTGATAACAATAAAGTTAGGGAGTCTGGAAGGAGCCAGTTTCATCACATTGAGCCCTTCAAGTTATACAACCCTCTGCAGGTAATGGTAGTGGAAAATAATCATTAGAGGCATCCTATGGGAACTGAAATTCTGAAGCAGGGGCTAATTAGCCATCATTAGAGTATTACCTATTGTTCTGTTGCTAACTCTATCTTGGAGAGATTCCAAAACCTAAAGATCCAGGATCCGAATTTATTCTCTTATTAATATTTATTGTGATTTTCAATCCCTGCAACAGTTAGAAGTTAACTGCCTTCTTCCCTTATTGTAAAGTCATATTGCTCTGTGTGTTTGTGTGTGTGTGTGTGTGTGTGTGTGTGTGTGATTAAAAGAAGGAAAAGAAGTGAAATTTTTTTACAAATCTCTCTAATCCCATACCAAGCACTTTTTAAATTTACCTCTAAGTTAAATCTTCTGTTCTTTGTTTTCTTGTTGGAACAGGAAACGGCAGTCAAATGCGATGAAAATCTACAGGATAAATGATTCTGTTTTCCAATGAGATTGTGGGTACCACAAAAATTACAAGAGAGACAGGTTCTGTAGACCTCAAGGTCAGAAGAACACCAAAGCACTGGGGCTTTCTCAGATTTTCAAGTCCCTAGATCATTACTTGAACTCCTGTAAAATCAGTTTAAATCCTTGGAAATGCAATGTTGAAGGTGGTTAATAATTTAAAATATAGTCAATAGCTTTAACTGAAGTGATTGAAGCATTTAATAAACCAACACACAGTCTAAGCTAGCTCATTAGCAGAAAGAAAGACTAAAAACTGAAGAGAAAATGAGACCAACACTTGTGTTATTTTGTTTGTTTGCTGTAGCATTCAGAAGTAGCTTCAAGAATAGCTAACATGGACAGCTGCCTTTGAATATAATTTGAGGAGAACTTGGAAAGCAACATGGTCTCAAAATAGATGCACTATGGATTTACAATTTATGCCGAAAATTCTGGTGCTGCAGAGAAGAAAGTACCATGCAGTAAAAAGCCCTATCAGAGGTAGTCTGTGACATTTCTTCCAGATGAATTAGTTTATCAAATCTTATTCAAGGCAATTTTAATTTTGGAATGAGTGAAAATATTTTGAACACATAGACAGTAGTTGAAAACAGAGAGCTCCAAAAGATGTGATGACTGACAAAAAGTTAAAGAAGAGGTGTAATTAGGATGTTTAGAAGCCATGAAAACTGAAAATAGTATGGCACCTCTCTCATATGTAATTCAGAATGAATAATATAACCTTTAGATAAATCTAGTAAATTCTAAATTCCAACAGTATTGTTTTCTCTTTGGAATGAACTATTCAATCCTATTATAATTTGTCCTCTGAACTTTCTTTGCCTGCCTATTGGATATTCCACAACAGATTGAAAGAGGGTTTTGATGAATGAACCATATTAAAAGAGGTCATTGATAAATTCTAAATATTTTCTACTTTAAGATTTTGCCAACTGACTGTTTGATTTCAAATAAAACAAAGGGTATCCTCTTATAGATTCGGTCACTTAGTGAAAAAGAGATGAACATTTTATAAAAACATTGTACCAAAAAAAAAAAAAGAAAGAAAGAAAGAAAACCTTAGGAAGATTTGCCTCTGTAGCTCACAGCTCTG
Source organism: Muntiacus reevesi (assembly GCF_963930625.1). NCBI lineage: Eukaryota > Metazoa > Chordata > Mammalia > Artiodactyla > Cervidae > Muntiacus > Muntiacus reevesi. The sequence continues at coordinate 92,652,144 of NC_089255.1, read as the reverse complement.
ATGTGAGAGGCATAGAGCTAAAGCCTCAGTTTACCCTTCAATGTCTATTATGCATCTGACATTCTCCAGTCCTTGACTGATGGGGATATTAGGCAGTTACAGGTGGGGATAAATGAGGGCAGGAAGAATTTGACTTGTGAGCAACCGTGGAAAACCATAACCACATACCTCTCCTGAACTGAGAATGACAGAACTTGCCTGGTGTCAGAATCTCCCAAGGGACTGAAGAATTCCCTGAACAGGAGTTCTGGTCTCACGGTCTTTAATAAATTCCTCAAAGGAGTCTCTGGCATTTAATCTGGCACTTTTTGTGACCTGGCAGTTGGGAACCACTGTTTTGTATTCTGTTGTTGGTTATGGGCTTTTTATGTTTCTGGCCATAAATCATATTCCCTAGAGCACTTTCAGCAACTTGTGGACTCTACGCTTTCATTTCTTTTAAATTCTCATTTTCTCCAATGCCCTTTGCCTGTCATAGGGATCTAATTCCCAATCCACGTACATTTTCCAGTGCCCTCAAGTATATTTTAACACATACACTCAATATATGTTACTTCAGACTGTTGAATATCCCCTTCTTTCGATAGACCCACAAATACCTGTCTCCCTGGTTAAAAAACACAGCCTGTTAAGTTGCTTGTCCCAAGTGTTAAGTAGAAGGTCAAATACCACATCAGAACACAGTAAGCTCAATTCAGTTCAGTTCAGTCGCTCAGTCGTGTCCGACTCTTTGCGACCCCATGAATTGCAGCACGCCAGGCCTCCCTGTCCATCACCAATTCCCGGAGTCCACCCAAACCCATGTCCATCGAGTCAGTGATACCATCCAGCCATCTCATCCTCTGTTGTCCCCTTCTCGTCCTGCTCCCAATCCCTCCCAGCATCAGGGTCTTTTCCAAGTCAACTCTTCACATGAGTTGGCCAAAGTATTGGAGTTTCAGCTTCAGCATCAGTCCTTCCAGTGAACACCCAGGACTGATCTCCTTTAGGATGGACTGGTTGGATCTCCTTGCAGTCCAAGGGACTCTCAAGAGTCTTCTCCACCACCATTGTTCAAAAGCATCAATTTTTCAGCTCTCAGCTTTCTTCACAGTCCAACTCTCACATCCATACATGACCACTGGAAAAACCATAGCCTTGACCAGATGGACCTTTGATGGCAAAGTAATGTCTCTGCTTTTTAATATGCTATCTAGGTTGGTCATAATTTTCCTTCCAAGGAGTAAGCATCTTTTAATTTCATGGCTGCAGTTACCATCTGCAGTGATTTTGGATCCCCCCATAAATAAAGTATGACACTGTTTCCACTGTCACCCCATCTATTTCCCATGAGGTGATGGGACCAGATGCCATGATCTTAGTTTTCTGAATGTTAAGCTTTAAGCCAACTTTTTCACTTTCCTCTTTCACTTTCATCAAGAGGCTTTTCAATTCCTCTTCACTTTCTGCCATAAGGGTGGTGTCATCTGCATATCTGAGGTTATTGATATTTCTCCCGGCAATCTTGATTCCAGCTTGTGCTTCTTCCAGCCCAGCGTTTCTCATGATGTACTCTGCATATAAGTTAAATAAGCAGAGTGGCAATATACAGCCTTGACGTACTTCTTTAACTGTTTGGAACCAGTCTGTTGTTCCCTGTCCAGTTCTAACTGTTGCTTCCTGACCTGCATACAGGTTTCTCAAGAGGCAGGTCAGGTGGTCTGCTATTCCCATCTCTTTCAGAATTTTCCACAGTTTGTGGTGATCCACACAGTTGAAAGCTTTGGCATACATAGTCAATAAAGCAGAAATAGGTGTTTTTCTGGAACTCTCTTGCTTTTTCAATGATACAGTGGATATTGGCAATTTGATCTCTGGTTCCTCAGCCTTTTCTAAAATCAGCTTGAACATCTGGAAGTTCACAGTTCATGTATTGCTGAAGCCTGGCTTGGAGAATTTTGAGCATTACTTTACTAGCATGTGAGATGAGTGCAATTGTGGGTTAGTTTGAGCATTCTTTGGGATTGCCTTTCTTAGGGATTGGAATGAAAACTGACCTTTTCCAGTCCTGTGACCACTGTTGAGTTTTCCAAATTTGCTGGCATATTGTTAGTCACATCTATTTGGGAGCTTCATGGCTGAATCATAAAAAATAAAGACTTGAAGGAGGACATCTAAGTTACCATTTAGGCTTTTTTATTGATTTGTTGAACAAATCAAACAAATCAATTAATCCTCCTGAGTCTAGGTTTCTTCATCTTCCACTTGAGAGTTTGATTAGCTTCCTTATCCACATGGAAGGGTTCCTTGAGGGTCAAATTAGAAAGTGCTACACTATTTTAAGATATTATTATCCAAGAAACAACGTCTATGACCCACTCTTTTAACCTCAAGTTCAAAAATTTTGCAAGTCTGTCGCCTTCCAAATTTCAGTCATTCTTCTCACAGGTGGAGACTGAGAACACCTGGAATCGTTGAGATCCGTTTTTTGCCTTGACATCTCATTCACAGACAGAAAAGAGAGCACATTTTTCCTTTTCTCTTTTTGGATCAGTTTCCTAAAGCTGTTGTTAACACATTATCACAAGCTGGGTGGCTAAAAACGAAGGAATTTATCCTCTCCCGTTTCCGGAGGCCAGAAGTCTGAAAGCCATGTTTCAGTCAGCCACGACTCCGTCTGACATCTCTAGGGTAGACAGGCTCCTTTCGGTTCTCCTCTGGCTTGTGGTGGTCGTGGCAGTCCTTGCCCTTCCTCGGTTTACGCAAGTCTGACTCCAGTCTCTTTCTCACGGCTGTGTTTCCTCCCTGCGATCTGTGTCTGAACGTCCCTCTTTTTATAAGGATGGCTGTCATTGCATTAAGGCCCACCCTAGTTCAGTATGACTTCATCTTCATTTTATCAGCAAAAAAGTGTCTCCAAATAAGATCACATTCACAGAGTTTTGAGTGCACGTGATTTTGGGAAACTGCTGTTTAACAGAATACAGTCCTACATTGCTGTTTTTGCCTTTTTTTTCTTGAGATTCCTTTATGTTTGACCATTTCAAGACAAACTTTGAATTTCGTTTTAGAAAATCTAAAAATTAGAAGGTACCCCAACTTTTTTAGCATCTTATGGTAGAAATAAATTGAATTTCGAGAGAATGTTGCAATTAGTGGGTTTAAATCTTCAGAGAAACAAATCAGTTTAACTGTTAGTTAGAAGGTGTAACAAAGGTTGTGGCAATACTGAGAGAAGCAAGTCAAAATGTAACTCGGGATCCTAGGTCCATGAAGCCTAAGGGACCTTTTCTAGCTATGTTAAAATGTTTGAGTCAAGACCGTGAAACAAAGAAAGATAGCACTAGGTCGTGTCCAGCTCTCGTGATCCCATGAACACATGAACATGAACACAACATATGAACATGAGTCTGAACATGAGCCTGTCAGGCTCCTCTGTCCATGCAATTCTCCAGGCAAGAATACTGGAGTGGGTTGCCATTTCCTTCTCCAGGGGAACTTCCTGACCCAGAAATTGAACCCAGGTCTCCCACATTGTGGGCAGATGCTTTACCAACTGAGCTATGCAGAAAGCCTATGAGTCAAACAGAATTTCAGAGTTACCTGATGCAAGTCAAGCATATGGACAGTGAAGCTAAATCAACTCATCTGGAAAAAATATCTATTTATCAATAAAATAGTTTTAATAATACTAATGGACCTAGATAATTACTTCCAGTTCAATATTTTGTTTAAGAGTGGAACCAAAGTCCTGACTTTTGTGAGAAAACTCAATGGAAAAAGAAAATCTATGAGTGTAGAACTTAAGCATCACAACATTTTATAGCGTGTAAATCATTAAGCATTTAAACTTAGTCACCAAAGTTAGCCTGAATCTATCATGCTTTTCTTTTTGTCTTATAAGCAAGTTCAGAGTTAAATTTAACTGTGCTAAGAGTGGTCCTTTTTAAAGGCAATATAGTAACAGAATCTATTGGTCCATTAGCGTTCCCCTCCTCATCCATAGTTTTTCATGTTGCAATCCTAGAGTTTTCACAAATGCACAGCATGTGTTTTATCTATTTTATTGTCAAATATACCATAAAAGGTAAATTAAGTTTGCGGTGGAAAGTGTTAAGTTATTGACTGCATTTACTAATAACAGTTTTTGTCTGCAACAAAGATAATTTTAATATAAGTAAATAAACAACAAGAAAATAACAGCCATAGTGAACATTTATCACAAATAAGTGTGCCATATGTCCTTTCCTGCTGGGGTTGCTAGAGTGTTATATGTGGGAAATGCATTCAACATTAATTCAATCGCTGAACACAGGGTTATTGAGCATCCTTAGTGTGCTGAGCATCATGAGATTGGCAATACAGCACACATTCATTAGAGAGAAAATCATGGAGTCAAAAAATGTTTTTAACATTCAAATCATATTTATTAAACTCTTACAGTGTTTCAAGTTCTATGCCAGACACTGAGAAGTAATAATAAGCAAACATTAAAAATGACCTCTGCCCTGGAATTCTGGTCATTTATACTGGGCTTAGTTACATAAGCCCAAATTTTACCTACAAAGATCACTACTTAGAAAATACAGAAAACTGAGGGGGCTTAGAATAGGGGAGAGCTAAAGGAGATCCAACCAGTCCATCCTAAAGGAGATCAGTCCTGGGTGTTCACTGGAAAGACTGATGCTGAAGCTGAAACTCCAATACTTTGGCCACCTCATGTGAAGAGCTGACTCATTGGAGAAGACCCTGATGCTGGGAGGGATTGGGGGCAGGAGGAGAAGGGGACGACAGAGGATGAGATGGCTGGATGGCATTACTAACTTAATGGGCATGAGTTTGAGTAAACTCCGGGAGTTGGTGATGGACAGGGGGGCCTGGCGTGCTGCAGTCCATAGGGTCACAAAGAGTCAGACACAACTGAGCGACTGAACTGAACTGAACTGAATCTCATATTATGGACTTCCACATGCTGAAGTTTCACTAACAACGAACTAGTTTAAGACATATAAATAGAGTATGGTGGATGGAAGATTTCTGTCCAGGAAATGTGTATTTATAAGTTATCATACTGGGCCTCAGTTTCCTCATTTGAAATATAGCAACATAATGTATTTGTTACTCCATTAAAAGAGTGGCTTGATTCTACAACAAAATGCAAAAAAAAAAAAAATGTACAAAGATGAGAACACTGTAAAAAGTAACTTATTATTAACTTCTTGCATAACTTTTGACAGCCTATCTTCCCAAAATATGGGAGAAAATAGGACTGAATATTGTTTCTATGCTCAAAGGAAAAGATATTATTGTCTTCCTTCTCATTATGTAACATTAAAATTTTAAATCTGAGCATTTTGAATAGAACTCTACACCCTGTGGGTGCTAAATAATTACTTGTCAACTGACCTGTTATTAAATGTTACTTTTAATCACCTTGCAGAGAGAATTTAAAGTAGGCTACAGAAGGACAGGCTTGATAACCTAATGGATCTTAAAATGTCTCAGTCTCCTGCACTGCATTTGAATTCATAGGCTATAGAAGCTTAATTTCTTTAGAGAGAAACTAGTGCTCAATGAGCTTTTTCTACAATAAAGAATTTTTTTGGGAAAAAAAAATCTTCCAAGGGAACAATTATTCCTTTCACAGGATGACCTTTCCTTCAAACACCTCTGGTTGGTAAAACTTCATAAGTTTTAAGGGGAAAATTAATTCTGTAGAACAGTTTCTGTGTTACCTTTTTCAAACAAAAGAAAGGGAAGAGATAATTTGAAATAAATACTCCAAAAAGAAGGATCTCTGGTGCACACAGAATGTTTGGTCTGATCACCCCATGGGAGGCATCCTTCCCATTCTACAGTGGCTGTCCGACCACCAGAGCCGCCAGGAAACTGGGAAGACAGCTCACATGACTATTTTGAAGAGTTGAGGTGAGTCAAGTGGTGTAGTCTTGGTTCTGAATACACTATAATTTGCTCCTCAAAGGCAGAAGGTCATTGACCTTTAGCAGATAGGGTCTCTTGAGTTTGGCTTTCAAAAAGCAGGTGATCAAGTCAAATTTGGAACAATTCATCAACTGTTTCAGATGCATGCTTTTCTTGGTGCCAAACCCTGGATGACTTGTAAACTTCTAAGTGTCGGTGTCTTTTTGGATTCTGGTAGTTTTCCAGCATCAGACACAGATATCTACAGTTTTCAAAAAAAAATTTTTTTTAGTCAGATCATTACCTTTAAAACTGGACACAATACATGAATAAACACCTATCAGCAGTGAAACGACTTAAATTCTCTTAAGACTCAGTTTCCTCATCTGAGAAGTGGGGGCATTAGTGATACAGTGTCTAATATATATTAGCTGTTGTTCTCAGCTTCCTCTGAGTCATAACAAGAACAAGTATATAGAGTGGTTTACTGAAGGCTGTCACAGCCTTCAAAAAAAATGCTGGTCCCCTCTCCTCAAAGATTATTTTGAGGTAAGGAATAACAGTTACAAACATTTTTCTATTATCCAGTATAGTTACAAAATTGCGTATTTAGCTTTATCAAATGACTCCATATACTTAAACAAAGATTATCCACTCTTACACATAATGGGCTTCCCAGGAGGCACTAGTGGTAAAGAACTTGCCTCCCAATGCAGGAGATGTAAGAGATGCGAGTTTGATTCCTGGGTGGGGAAGATCCCCCGGAGGAGGGCATAGCAACCTACGCCAGTATTCTTGCCTGCAGAGTCCCGTGGACAGAGAAGCCTGGTGGGCTGCAGCCTACAGGGTTGCAGAGAGTCTAACAAGACTGAAACAGTTTAGCACACACACATATTTACTTATATACAAGTTCTGTTGAATGTAACTTTTACATTTTCACAATAATTCAAAAGAAATGCAATACCCTGAAATTCCTCTGGGTCAACATTGTAGATATTACGCATATTTCTGTCGTGATACACTGAACAAACATTGAGAGAATCTTGACTAATAGAATACTACCCGACAAAACAGCCATTATAACAAAGCAGCCAGGGTAAGATTATAAAGCTGAAAAATTACAGGCACTTAAATCCAATGCCTGTCTCATTTTACTGATGGAGAAATGACTACGTATTTTCTCATTTGTATGTGTGTCTGTTATCTGTTAGTTACTATACTTTGCTTAATTGTAAGCCCCAAGAGGACACGGATGTAATTATATGTTGTATTAATTCTCTACTGCTGCAGAACAAATCATCACAAACTTACTGACTTTAAACCAAATCCATTAATTATCTCTTAGTTTCTGTAGGTCCTAACTCAGGGCTCAACTGGATTCTTGCCTTCTCTGTGTCTGCAAATAGTTTTATTTCTTAGCATGCATCTCCCTGGTGTCTCAAGTGTGAAAGTAGAAGTGTTAGTTGTTCAGTTGTGTCCGATTCTTTGCAACACCTTGGTCTGTAGCCCGCCAGGCTCCTCTGTCCATGGATTTCACCAGATAAGAATACTGGAGTGCGTAGCCATTCCCTTCTCCAGGGGATCTTCCCAACCCAGGGATGGAGCCTGAGCCTGCAGCATTGCAGGCAGGTTTTTTTTTTTTTTTTTTTTTTTTTTAACCATCTGAGCCACCAGAGTGTCTCTTACTGTATCCAAATTTCCTATTCTTATGACACTCACCACACCAGATTAGTGTTAACGCTAATAGCCTCATTTTCTTTAAAGTGAAAGTGAAAGTGAAGTCACTCAGTTGTGTCCGACTTGTAGCGACCCCATGGACTGCAGCCTACCAGGCTCCTCCGTCCATAGGATTTTCCAGGCAAGAGTACTGGAGTGGGTTGCCATTGCCTTCTCCAGGGGATCTTCCTGACCCAGGGATCGAACCCCAGTCTCTTACATTGTAGACAGACGCTTTATCGTCTGAGCCACCAAGGAAGTCCATTTTCTTTACTACACCTTAAAAGATCCTATGTCCAAATACAACCACATTCTGAAATACTGGGGGTTAGAGCTTTAATCGGGATCTGGAAACCAGTAGGGGCTTTGAGTTGAGGACAGTCTGGCATACATTTTAAGTGGGACAAATATTTGTATTTTGTTTCATTCTCAACTAACCAATGAACTCTTTGGAAGGAGCACTTTGAAGTTCAGATCCAACTTGTCATCATTTATTTTATTGTGTGGCTCTCAACATGCAATTGTGAAAATCTCTTGTGTTTAATGTATCTTCAGGGCTGATTATCCAAGGGCTAATTTATTCTCCATCACTGTTATCCTACTAATCTGTAGTAGGATACAACTCATATTTTCCCTGTTACTGCAGCCTATTGTTTCCAAAGTTCTTGACCCCTACTTTCCTCATCCGTATTACAGGATATACATGTTTGTCCAGCTTATCTCACTGTGTTATTTGAGAATCAGCTGATATATATACATATGAATGAACTTACTGGACTCAGTAAAACTATTAAAAAGATGTTTTATAATCCATGACAAGGTGGCAACTTTTAAGTATTCAAGCTCTGGAGCTACTTATTTTTTTACTACCTTTTTTTAATTTTTTTTTTTTTTTTTTTTGCTGTGAACCATTTTTAAAGTCCTTATTGAATTTGTTACATTATTGCTTCTGCTTTATGTTTTTTGGGTTTTGGGCCATGATGCTCCCTGACCAGGGATTGAACCCACATCCTCTATACTGGAAGGTTAAGTCTTAACTACTAGGCTGCCAAGGAAGTCCCTTGTTCTACCTATAAAAGTTGGTAAAACTTTGAACAGAAAAGCCCTGCTTATTATTTCACAGACACTAGGTGAGTTATCACTTCAAGGATTATTATTAGAGGTAGTCTACACTCTCCTGGAACATTAAGGAGTCTGGGTGATCTAATCACAAGGGTCCCACGGTAACCCTTCTATGTTCCATCTCTGTCACCACCTGCACTTCTGTCCATTCGGTTCTCAGTTTCTCCAGAACTAGTTTGCAAATGTACCCACTGCTGTCCATCCTGACTTTTATCCTCGTCCTGTGTCAGAGAAGAATGGGAACAGTCTCCTATTTGCTCCTTTACAAATCCATCCATTGTCTACGTGTACTTTTGGAATTCCTAATTTGTGCCAACTTTGCTTTTCCTTCCCTTCATTTCATGAGTTATTAGTTAATATGAAAGTCCACATTTTTGGATCTTGAGTAATTAAACCAGTACCTCAAGCACTGAGCAACGATATGTGTCAACAATTATAGAACTGAATTTCATGTAAGGCCAAGGCAGACACAGCATGGGGAATATACGGAGCAAGTCCTACGGCTGCAGACCGTCTCCAATAAACCACCGACAAAGGTCTGATGCTCACTGACTTGAGCTCACGTGTGTGTTAAAGGTGAGAGTGGCAGTGTGAATGGGACAAATTCTGTGTTTGGATGACGGTTAGATAAAACAGAGGCATGTCAGGGCCTCTTAACTTAAGATTAAGGATGAAGAATAAAAATACACTAAAATTACATGAATGCTCTGCACAGGAAAACAAACATCCTCTTACACACTTTCAACTAAGGACCTTTTTACTTTGCTTATTAAAACCCGGGGTACCGTCTCTTACCAAAATGAAGATTCTTTCTTTTCAGCTACTGGTTTCCCACATGTCATCCTTTTTTTTTTTTTTTTCTCTTTGTCTCTCATCAAGAGCAATGTAACTTTGGTTATAAACAGCAAGTGCTAGAAATTGCCAGCTGGATGCTCTACTTCCAGGCAATGACAATAAGAAGAGGCTAATGAACAACAGCTCACGTTGCTGATGAGACGCAATTAAGGGGACAAACAAGGACAAGTGTTCCACTTGAGACACACACACACACACACACACACACACACACACACAACCACCACCACCACCACCACCACCACCACCAGGCTGGTCAGATTTCAAAACCTGCTCTGTTTTCTTCCTAAAGTTGCCAGGATTCCTGACATGCCCAGCTGAATTTTCCCCACATTAATTCCATCATTCTGAAAATATCCAAGCCTAAAATAATAATGATGTCAAAGACAGAAGTGGTTCTCAGCCTTGGGGATAAGGAGGCCTGGGCCTCCATGGAGTTCAATGGCAGCTGTAGGAAGGATGTCTTACCTGTGTATCACAACAAGACCTGGAGACAGTATCCGTGGAACTCAGGCAGCAGGCTTCACCCCTTTCCTCACAGGACATTTCCATGTGAACTCATGAAGTGACACAGAAAATGCATCGGGGCTCAACAGTCACTCTGTTGCTGCAATAGTTATTGAAGTTGTACTTCCAAAGTCTAATGTCTCCAAAGTGCTCAGGATCCCACTGAATTTAGAATTTCTCTGTAGAATCACTCATAATCAGGTGTCTTTGACTTTCATTCCTAAGTAATCCGTGATCCTTTAAAAAAAAAAAAAAAACTTAGATGAAAAATAATGATGCTTTTTTCATCTTCTGAGTTAAGGAGAGGCAAGTGGTTCCAGGGATGCTATGTGTGTGCCTGCATGTTCAGTTAAGTCTGACTATTTATGAGTCCATGGACTGCAGCCTGCCAGGCTCCTCTGTCCATGAAATTTTTGATGGGAAGGACGTAAATAAGAAGCTTAAGGCCACAAACCCAGAGTCACTGAGGTCTAAGTTCAAATCCCACGTCTGTCCTATACTGACAGTAACAGCCAAGCTAGTCCAATTTGCTAAGCTTCAGTTTCCTCACCTGTAAGAAAAAGACAAATAGAATTTTTAACCAAGAGGTTTCTTATTAGGAATCAATAAGGGGAGATAAAGCCTGTAAAGCAACTGGTGCTAGTAAACACTCAAAAAAGTTATGTGGTTATGAATTTTTAAATTAAAGCACTCCTAAGCTACACAATACATGCCATCATGGATCTGAATGCAATTTTTATTTAATTTCTTAATAACAAATTAAAAATATTAAAAAGTCAAAACTAAATTGAGCTTTTTTTTTTTTTTCTGTCTTGTTGGATGTCATGTTTCACTGTATAATTAAAGCATTACCCGAAACTAATTACACTCTTGATTTTAACTCCAGTGTTGATGATGATGAAAGTTAGAGAATTCCAGCCCCCGGGGTGGACAGGGTATAATGGCTCATTACTTGTAGAAGGAGAAAATAATAAGAAAGTTATTTATAGGCATCAACCAATAATTGTACAATTTTGAGAGGGAAGTGATGGATTGAAGAGCAATTTGAGATCTAATAGACAGAACAGAGGCATCTGAGTTGTTGTAAGCATTCCAAGTTTGTCCCAGCAGTGAGCACCAACTCATTTTGTCAGTGTTGGTTTATGCCTCAGCCTGCTGGTTTATAAAATAATTTTACTTTCCATAAATTACAAGGCTTGGTTCATACCTGAAGCCTACTTTGAAAACATCATCACTCTGAGGGGTTTGCAAAGATGGTTTACAACAGTAGGGAAGCTAAGTAATTTCAAAGTCACAGTAGTTCTCACTACAATGTAGATGTCAACATAATGCCAAATACACCCATTAATTGAAAAGCCTGCTTTGAAATCAGTCTGTTTCTGCTTGTGGCTTCGTCTGCTTATGTGAATATATTTGTGTTCACTGCCAAATTCTGCTTTGAGTTGGTGAACGCAGATGCCATAACGTAGGCTGGAAATACTATGCTTTGGGGAAAAAAAAATGTTACATCCTGAATGTCTGCCTGCACCCCTGTGTGTTTTATTCTCAGTTGAAATGTTCCTACAAAAGCAAAGATAGTGATGTGATCCATTTACTGGTTGCATGGGAAGAATGGATGGGTTTGCAGAGCTCCTGCCCACCCAGTGGACTTATGCATTTCAGACAGGAGATACTAAGGAAGCCCTTTGTTTCATTAATTGCTGCCAGAAGAATATAGAGGAAAACAGAATTGCTCATTTCTGGTCTGCTTGCCCCAGGAGTGTCCCTGCAAATGGATCCCAATTGGACCGTTGAAAATGACTCTTTGCAAATGGGAAGACTGACCCCTCCTTCCCTCTACACCCTCTCTCCAAAACCAAGTAGCTCCCATGAGAACAAAAGAATGATTTTTCAAAGACTAAGTAAATAAAAGATATTCTTTATAGCTCAAGAATTCCTCGGATCAGCTCTGTCAGATTCTTACCTTTAGTGCAGAGGATGGGAAGATCCTCCATTTAGTGGTTATCCTTCAGGAGGAAACATAAAACTTAATCACCATCACAGTCATAGAAATAAAAATAAGCCACCTGTAACCAATCTCCCACCAGCGCCACCCAGTAAAACATTTTGAGGAGTATTTCAGCTTTCTCTTCCCGTGTAACAAACTACTCCTGACCTGGGTGGCATAAAACAATGGTTTTATTTGTCAGGATGCTGGGGGTCAGGAATGCGGGCAGAGTGCAACTCTGTAGATCATCTGCTTCACGTGGTCTCGGCTGGGGCGCAAGGACTGCTGGGAAGTCCAAGATGGCTTCCTTCCTGCTCCTGGCTGATGGCGCTGGTGACTGGCTGGGAATTTAGGATGAGGCTGTGCTGTTCTCACATGCCCCTCTCTAAGTGGAGGCTTAAGCTCTTCACAGCCTGGTGGCAAGCTTCCAAGAAGGATCAGTTCAGGAAGGAAGAGAGTGAACACTTCAAATGGCTTCAGGCTTGGCCTTGGGAGTTACTAATACATGGCTTCACTTCTATACAGTCAAGAATACATTCTATTGGTCAAAGCTAGCGGTCAAAGCCAGCCATCATATCAGCCCAAATTCAAGGGGAAAAGGAATAGGCCTCACCTTTTAAAAGAATGGGCTTCCCTGGTGGCTCAGAGTGTAAAGAATCTGCCTGCGATGCAGGAGACCTGGGTTCGGTCCCTGAGTTGGGAAGATCCCCCTGGAGAAGGAACTGGCTACACACTCCAGTATTCTTGCCTGGAGAATTCCTTGGACAGAAGAGCCTAGCAGGCTACAGTCCATGGTGTCTCAAAAAGCTGGACATGACTGAGCAACTGATTCTTAATATTTTTCTTTAAAAGGATAGGTGGTCCAGTGGTTGAGACTCCTGTGTTCCCAATGCAGAGGGCTTAGGTTTGATCCCTAGTGGAGGGACTAAGATCCCACATGCTCCGTGATGTGGCCAAAAAATAAACAATTATAAAAAAGAATAAGTAGCAAAAATTAGGGGCCATCTTTAATCCACTACAGCCTCATGAAACCAAAACCAGATTAAAACTTAGCTTTAGAGAATAATTACTTGCTTTCCCAAGTTTGATTTTTGACCCCCATTTAAATACTGAATGCTCTGATGAGTCCAAGAGCCCACACTGCTATCATATAAAGATATTCAAGTTTTAGGGCTCAACATGTATTAGTCCAATATGAAAAATTATACACACACACACACACACACACACACACACACACACATTTATAACTGAATCATTTTGCTAGATACCTGAAACTAACACAACATTGCAAATCAACTATATTTCATTTTTTAAAAGCTAAACTGAAACATATTTTTTTTAAAAAAGCTTGTTTCAGATGGAAAGAAGACATTGTTCAAAACCATCCTTTAAATGTTCATATGCATCCCTTTTGCCCCTGTGATAGACATAGAGGATGAGCTCATACACATTAGGCTTAGACTGTTGCCATCTTTCTATACCACTGAAACAGTAAACAGAGAGCCAAGAAAAGTGGGGTGGGGTGGGAAATTGTCTGGCCAAGGATCTGGCACTCTGCCTCAAAAAGATGGAAAGAAGTCTCTTTGATCTTGTCTGGTAATTTGGTACCTGAGCACCTGAATCTAGGCGCAATCAGATAAGCCTGAGTGTTTTGCTTAGTACAGTTTTGACAAGCCAAGATGCTGGTAAAGATTCTTTTTAGTGTTGATTCTGCTGCTAAACCCAAGTAGCATGACTAAACCTAGCAGAATCTGAGGCACATGTTTAAAGATTCCCAGTTCCCCTCCCTTTCCCCCCCAGAAATATGTGCATTCCATCTGTCTTAATTTTTTTTTAAGACCAAAGGCATCCCTGGAAGGTTATGAAAGTCTCTTTTATTATTCTTTTTTAACTGGTAGGGAAATACTTTGGTGTTAAATGATTTGCTCAGATTTGACAGTTAGAGATGGAACTTATTTGAAGCTCTCATCTCTAGCCTATGAAGTGATTTTTCTTTTCTTTCTTTTTTTTTTTTACCCCACTGGTAGATACACACAAGTGTTATTATATGCAATTTACTGAATTCCCAAGAGAAAAAACACCGTACCTTAATTAATTGATGATGCCAAACTCATGTTAATGATGTTAATTGCTACCTATATAGAAATACTTCTTAAATCAGAGGTAAGGGACTTTTGGTTAATGATAATAATAACAAGGATCACTGAGGCTAGATATACTGCATTTAAAAAGAATCTCCAGGCATCTTTTCATGCCTTGTCTTTCTAAACCTTCAGCCTCACGAAGAAGACGGAGATACAAGAAAACACTTGCACAGACTAGTAGATTGTGGCTTCCACCCCATTTAAAGACTTGTTATCTTCAGTAAACTGTAGTCATGTGGCCTAGTATTGTCAGATCTTTCAATATTACAAATGAAGCCAGAAATCCATACTTTTCCATGCTCTATTCATATTTTTATATATTAGAAACAATTCAGAATTAAAACACTGTGTGTGGAGAGGCAAAAGATGGGCAAAAAATGCACATAAATTTGCAGGGATATATCAAGCACCAAGTTCAAGACATTAGTTTGTGCTTCCTTAATGTCTTTTTATTCTTATGTAAGTCAAGACAAGGCTGTGGTCCGTGTGATCAGATTGGCTAGTTTTCTGTGATTATTGTTTCAGTGGAAACAGTGGGGAAACAGTGGAAACAGTGTCAGACTTTATTTTGGGGGGCTCCAAAATCACTGCAGATGGTGACTACACCCATGAAATTAAAAGACGCTTACTCCTTGGAAGGAAAGTTATGACCAACGTAGACAGCATATTAAAAAGCAGAGACATTATTTGCTGACAAAGGTCCATCTAGTCAAGGCTATAGTTTTTCCAGTGGTCATGTATGGATGTGAGAGTTGGACTGTGAAGAAAGCTGAGCACCAAAGAACTGATGCTTTTGAACTGTGGTGTTGGAAAAGCCTCTTGAGAGTCCCTTGGACTGCAAGGAGATCCAACCAGTCCATCCTAAAGGAGATCAGTCCTGGGTGTTCACTGGAAGGACTGAAGCTGAAGCTGAAACTCCAATACTTTGGCCACCTCATGTGAAGAGCTGACTCATCGGAAAAGACCCTGATGCTGGGAGGGACTGGGGGCAGGAGGAGAAGGGGACGACAGAGGATGAGATGGCTGGATTGCATCACCGACTCAATGGACATGGGTTTGAGTAAACTCCAGGAGTTGGTGATGGACAGGGAGGCCTGGCGTACTGCGATTCATGGGGTGGCAAAAAGTCGGACACGACTGAGCGACTGAACTGACTGAAGTCAAGACAAGATGTTAGAAGCATCTTTCTTGATTCCTTTCATTGCCTCCTAATCCCTGAAAGCAGCACACATGTAGAAATACATAATATGCAAACATAAATGTACAACATCCATATATCCAATCAAATAATACATGTGATTTTTATGATATAATAGATGTCATTTTCTGATAGACTCCAAAAATGACCATAAAGTCTTCTATTCGTGTATATTCATCCTATTGCTGCTTCTTCCCTCAAGAAGTGGAGTCTACTTCACTGCCTTTGTGTTTGGGCTTGATCACTATCTTATTTGGTTACTAAGACATCAGTGCGCGTGGCACAAGCAGAGCCTTGAAGGACACTGTGTCCTGAGGCTTGCTCTGTGAGTGCAGCATGCTACTCTTTTTGCCTTCATGTGAGTATGCTCAGACTGACCTGAAACCACGTGGAGGGAGGGTCCAGCTAGTCCAGCTAATCTGATGTGCCCATCTATGCCAGCGGAATGGGCCTTTTGAGCCAACCCAGACGAGAAGAGCCACCTGAGCCACAGGATCATAACAAATAACCAATATATGTATTTGAAGGTACTCTCTGACTCATATGTTATTAAGGGAAGCCAGTAGTCTTTAGGGACAAAGAGTTTGTTATTTAATGACTGTGTCACTCTGGGCAAGTTGCTTGAGTCTTGCTAAATCTCAGTCCTCAACAAAATGCAACCTAATGAATGGGAATAAAATGGCATGTATCTATATCAATAGCAATATCAAGCTATCATCTATCTATCTGCTTACGTACCCATCTATGTAATTGTCATTCCAGCCTTCAGTTTGTCTATCACTTAACATAATTTTTAGTTTTGAATACCATAGAAGGCATTGAAATACCAATGATCTTTCTTCTCTGTTAATTGCAAAGTGTCTCATATAACAGTGATTTCTGCTTCCAAGGAATATTCTCATATGTGTATATATATGTATGTAGATAGATAGATAGATATAGATATTGATTTGGGCTTCCCTGCTGGCTCAGTGGTAAAGAATCTACCTGAAATGCAGGAGACTTGAGTTCAATCCCTCGGTTGGGAAGATCCCCTGGAGAAGGAAATGGCAACCCACTCTAGCATTCTTGCTTGGAGAATCCCAAGGACAGAGGGATCTGGAAGGCTATGTGGTTGCAAAGAGTCAGACATGCCTGAGCAGCTAAGCACACATGCACATATATATAACTTACTTTTTGCAATAAAAACCCTGCTTAGAGAATAAAGTAAACTTCCAATGAATTAAGAAATACCCAAACTGAAACTCGGAGAGTTGCAGCAATTGGCTTGGGGAACAAAGCTAATGATGCTGGAAGCATTTGAAATTCAGTGTCTTGCACTTCTTGAAGAGTAATACTTTCTCCTCTAGCTTTAAAGTGAAACAAGCAGATCATTTTGGGTGAATAGCTATCCAGCGTGCAGGCCTTCAAGGAAAATATTATAATTTTTGAAATTATTTTAAAAGGCAATTTCTGAGCCTGCCGAAGGGTGTATTTTCACAGATGTTTTTATATGTATACAAGAAAAAAAAAACTGAGATGCAAAGTGAGGATCTGAGGACCTGATGCTAATCAAAATCACAGTGTCTGTAGGAATGCTTTTTACATCTCTCCATCCTTGAGTTACGTACTGCTAATCAAATTAAGTGAAAAAACATTGAATATTCTTAAGAGAGGGAACAAACATACTTTTAGGATTTTAGAAAACACATATTCTTTAGTTTTCCTTTTGAAATCTATCCATGGTTATCCACCAAAGCTGTTGCTCTGCTCACTCTGGATCCCTTATAGGGTTTGACACCCTCACCACCCACACACACCTTCAAAACTCTGCTTCCATCTTATCTTCCCCTTTACAACTTTATTGCTTTAAATACATGCTTTTCTTTTCCTTTATTTATTTATTTGGCTTTTCCCAGTTTCCCTCAAGAGACATAGGTTTGATCCCTGGTTTGGGAAGACTCCCCGGAGAAGGACATGGCAACCCACTCCAGTATTCTTGCCTGAAGAATCCTATGGACAAAGGAGCCTGGTGGGTTACAGTCCATACATTGCCCAGAGTTGGACATGACTGAAGCAACTTAGTATGCAGCAAGCAACTTCCTTCATGCCACTCCATAAACATGGGAAGAACTCTGTTTATAGTTATTTTTCCCTCTTTCTTAGCAGAAAGGGAAAATTAATAACAAGACAAAACACATAAGATTTAAGCATGTCCTATTTTAGGCAGAAGTCCAAAGCCAAGTTCACTGACCATTCTGCTCACCCGATTTAATTATGGTTAGCATCTTCTTATCATTTTTTTCTGTGACTCTGACTATGGGTTTTTGGAAATCAAGAGCTTGGTGGATCCTAAAGTTTTTAAATGACTATTTGCTGTGTGATATTTTACAGTTACTTTCTATGATTAAAAAAAGAAAGAAAGAAAAGAAAAACATGCTTTCAATCTCCTTTCTCTTTCTTCTTTCTTCCTCCCAAGTACCCGTGGATGTTTCTATTATCACCAACATCTGGTCTTTGAGACCAAAAATTCAAACTACAAACTTGCTTAAAAAAATCCATGTGCACAAAAACACAGCTGCCTGTAGGTTTCTTTTGATCCCACTGTAAAAGAAGCTACATGTCATTTTCTTGATTTGAAGCTTTTCGGAGAGAGGGAACTACCCTATCCGAGATTTCTCACCCTCATCCTTTTCATCTCCCTCCCTGGGGCATAGTGTGTGTGGGAATTGTGGACAAAAACACACTCTTTCATGAGTCGATGATTATGTCACATTTTGGTGGAAAAATAATTTGGACAAACTGAGAGCTCAATTCACTTTTGGGGGCATCTTTTGAAAGACACCAAACACAGAGGCTGTTTCAAATTTGCTTTTCAAGGGGGCTGTCTTTATAAGGGAAGTAAGCATTATTTGAACTTATGTGATCATACTAATTCTGGAGGAATTTGAGGTGGCGGACAAAGGGACTGCATTTTCAAACTCATCAAACTGTACTCAAGATAAACTTATAAAATTCCTTCAAGTCTCTCATGAAATCAGTGTCAATGCCTTGTGCTCTTTCCCCCTCATTTATGCACAATAAAATAAAAATATATTTACTACCAAACCTCACATAGAGGAAATTATACAAAAAAAAAGTGCATCTCGAAATTCTTGATCCCAGTATAGTGATAGAATGGCAAAAATGCCTGTAATGTCTACCCCTTGTTAAATGAAAATGTCAATTTTTCACATTCATTTTTCCTGGAAATACAAAATAGCAGCAAACAGGTATTTGTTTTCAAAATTGGCTATAATTTTTTCAACTTTATTGAGGTATAACTGGCAGATAAGATGTGATGGTTCATTGTAGACAGCATGATGATTTGACATGTGTATACACTTTAAAAGAATTTCCATCATCCAGTTAACTAGTGCATTCATTGCTTCTCATATTTACCTGTTTTGAGGGTGAGAGCACTTAAGTTCTGCTTTCTTGGCAAATTTTAGTTTATTATCACATTACTATAAACTATAGTCACCATGCTATGCATTTGATTCTCAGAACTTGTTCATCTTATAGCTGAAAGTTTGTACCATTTTTACTAACCTCTCCCTGTTTCCCACATGCCCCAGTCCTTGGCAAATATCATTGCACTTTCTGTTCCTACGAGTTTGACTTTTTAAAAAAGATTATCATATTATTGTTGTAAGAAGAGATGCTTGATATAATTTCAGTCTTTCTAATTAAGACTTGCTTTGTGGCATAACATATAATTTTCTTAGAGAATATTTCATTTGTGCTTGAGAAGAATGTCTTCTGCTACTATTGGATGGAATGTTTGGATATGTTTATTAGGTTCATCTGATCTAACCTATAGTTTAAGCATGATGTTTCCTTGAATTTTTTGTTGTGGATGATCCATCCATTGTTGAAACTAGAGTGTTGAGTTCCCCTACTTTTACTGTATTGTTTATCTATCTCCTTTGACCTTTTAGTATTTAGTTTAGATATGTAGGTACTCAAATGCTGGAAACATAAATATTTACAATTGCTATATCCTCTTGATTAATTGACCCATAATCATTGTTTTGTCTCTTGTTACTGTTTTTGGCATAAAACAATGTTCGTCTGAAATGAATATATGCACCTTGCTTTCTTTTGCATTCCATTTCAATGGAATTTTTTTTTCACTCCTTTACTTCCAGTTTGTGTGTCCCTAAAACTGAAATGTAGAACTGTGGAGAATTCTTCAAGAGATGAAATACCAGACCACCTGACATGCCTCTTGAGAAATCTCTATGTAGGTCAAGAAGCAACAGTTAGAACTGGACATGGAACAACAGACTGATTCCAAATAGAGAAAAGAGTACATCAAGGCTGAGTATTCTCACCCTGCTTATTTAACTTATATGCAGAGTACATCATGATAAATGCTGGGTTGGATGAAGCACAAGCTGGAATCAAGATTGCCGGGAGAAATATCAATAACCTCAGATATGCAGATGACACCAATCTTATGGCAGAAAATGAAGAACTAAAGAGCCTCTTGATGAAAGTGAAAGAGGAGAGTGGAAAAGTTGGCTTAAAATTCAACATTCAGAAAACTAAGATCATGGCATCTGGTCCGATCACTTCATGGCAAATGGATGGGAAAACAGTAGAAACAGTGGCAGACTTTATTTTGGGGTGCTCCAAAATCACTGCAGAAGGTGATTGCAGCCATGAAATTAAAAGACACTTGCTCCTTGGAAGAAAAGCTATGGCCAACCTAGATAGCTTATTAAAAAGTAGAGACATTACTTTGCCAACAAAGGTCCATCTGGTCAAACCTATGGTTTTTCCAGTAGTTATGTATGGATGTGAGAGTTGGACCATAAAGAAAGCTGAGCGCCAAAGAATTGATGCTTTTGAACTGTGGTGTTGGAAAAGACTCTTGAGAGTCCCTTGGACTGCAAGGAGATCCAACCAGTCCATCCTAAAGGAAATCAATCCTGAATATTCATGGAAGGAATTATGCTGAAGCTGAAGCTCCAATACTTCGGCCATCTGATGTGAAGAACTGATTCAATGAAAAAGACTCCGATTCTGGGAAAGGTTGAAGGTGGGAGGAGAAGAGAACCATGGATGATGAGATGGTTGGATGGCATCACTGACTCAACAGACATGAGTTTGAGTAAACTCTGGGAGTTTGTGATGGACAGGGAGGCCTGGCATGTTGTGGTTTATGGGGTCACAAAGAGTTGGACACGACTGAGCGACTGAACTGAATTGAAAACTGAAATGAGTCTCTTGTATGCAAGACACAGTCAGGTTATTGGTTTGTATTTCTTTTTTTTTTTTTTTTTTTTTTTTTGTGGTTTGTATTTCTTTATGAGTTTATTTTTACTTAATCCATGAAGGCACTCTGTATTTTTGATTAGAGAATTTTGTTTTTTACATTTAATAGTTGAGAGGTATATACTTACTGTTGCCACTTGTTAGTTATTTTCTGGTTATTTTACAGTTTCTTTTTTCCTTTTGTCCTTTCTTGCTCCCTTCTCTTGCGATTTGGTGATTTTCTGCAGTGGTATGCTCTGATTCCTTTCTCTATATCTTCCATGTATCTACCATAGGTTTTGTTTTTTTCTTTGTGGTTACCATGACACATCAAATTCACATAAGAATGCACTTTGAGCTAACAATTTAACTTTGAAAGCATATATTTTGACATTCCCTCCCAAATATTTTATGATTTTGATGATGTAATTTACATCTTTCTATATTGTGCATGTATTAAAAAATTATTTTAAGTCATAGTTATTTTAATACTTCTGTCTTGAGTTGTGATGTATGCATCATCATTACAATATTAGAGTACTCTGAATTTGACTACATAATTATCTACACCAGTGACTTTTATACTTTTATGCTTCCCTGTCATTAATTACTGTCTTTTAATTTCACTTTAAATTCCTTCTAATATTCCTTAAAATAAAGCTGGTCTGATTATAATGATATCCCTCAGCTTTGTTTTTCTGAAAAACTCCTTAACTCCCCTTCAGTGCAGAAGGTCAGCTTTGTCAGATAGAGCATTTTTGGTTGCAGTTTGTTGTTGTTGCTATATTTTTTCTTTCTTTCAGCACTTTGAATATATCATCCCACTCCCTTCTGGCTTGCAAGGTTTCTGCTGAAAAATCCAGTTATAGTGCTATGGAAGTTCTCTTGTGTGTAACAAATTGCTTTTCTCTTGCTACTTTAGGATTGTCTGTTTGTCTTTAATTTTTGACAATTTAATATGTCTTGGCATGAATCTTTTTGGAGTCATCTTATTTGGTACTTTTTGGGCTTCACAGATGAAGGTCTGCTTCTTTCCTCAGGTTAGGGAAGTTTTTGCTTATTATTTCCTAAGATAATCTTCCTGCACTTTTTACTCTGTCTTCTCCTTCTGGAACTCCTATAATATGTATATTCGGTGCTTGATGATGTACTAGAAGTTCCTTAAGCTATCTTTACTTTCTTTCCGTCTTTTTTTTTTTTTCTTAATGTCTTTTTGTTCCTCTGATCAGGTTAATTCCACTGCCCTCTCTGAGTTCGCTGATCCTTTCCTCTGATTGATCTAGACCAATGTTTAAGTTATCTACTGATTTTTTTTTTTTTTAGTTTAGTTATTGTACTTTCCAGTTCTATGATTTCTTTCTTTGTGTGTGTGTGTGTGTGTGTGTGTGTGTGTGTGTGTGTGTGTGTGTGTGTGTGTTTTCAACAGCTTTCATACTTTTGTTGAAAACCTCAGTTTGTTAAAATGTTGTTCCTCTAACTTTGGTGAACATCTTTAATAATCACTATTTTCAGCTCTCTCAGGTAAATTATCTATTTCTACTTTCTTAGGATTTGTTTCTAGAGTTTTATTTTGTTTTGTGTTTTGAATATTTTCCCTGTTTCTTTCTTCTTTTTTTTTTTTTTAACCTGATGCTCTGTATCACTTTTTGCACATTAAATAGTCATCTCTTCCAGTGTTGCCAAACTGGTTTCATGGAGATTAGCCTCATCTATGGGTCTGGTCCAAGCTCCCAACTATTTTCTAACGTTTGGGATTACACAAGCTGCCTTCTTTTTCTTAATGGCTTCCAGTACTTGAGATGGTGCTAACACTTGTCAGTGTCCCAAAGGAAAAGACGGCAGTCAGCACCTAGATTCAGACTGATTAGAAGCTGGACCCTCAAGCAGGAGCTGGGAAAGTATTTAGTCAAAGCACTTCCAAAGAAAGCCTGAATGATGGGCATTTTTGCCTGTCCCCACTCTGCTGAGCCAAGGAGAGTGTTATTATGCCCATTAACAACTGATTCTTTTTTTGTTACAGTATAATCTTATCGAACTCTTGAATGCAAATCCCATTGGCTTTCAGAATTAGGTAATTTGGGGTCCATCCTTTGGGTGATAGGCTTAAAATCTGAAGCAATGGGTGTGACATCTAGACCATTTGCTCCTTGTGGGAAATCTGGGAGTTGGAGTTTCCCTTTTGCTTATCTGGCACTGTGCCTATGATGGGGTCTATAGCTTTAGTCTGTCTCAGTCTAGCCTTTCATAGCATTTCAACGTGTGCATTTCCTCATTTGCCTGAGGTGTTGGAGTCACTAGCTCTTTTCTGGATTCCTCTCACTGGAAATCGCTCCCTGGATGGCAATGTGCTTGGTGGGCCTGTGGGAGGATGGAAACTGAGGAGTTTTCTACAGCATCATCTTGATACTGAGCCCTGGGGAAAAGTTTCAAGTCCCCTAGATTTTTTTTTAAAGACAAATATTCTAATAAATTATTTAAATAATATGTTTTAAAGAAAAATTAACGCATGACAGGCCACACATTTTTCAATAAAGTAGCTGGATAAATTATAAAACAGATTTTATGAATTCATAGAACCTTTAGATTTTTGCTTTCATTAGGAGGATTAAATCTGTTCTCAGGCAATGAGTTTGTTATACTTTAGATGGTGGTTTGGAAAATTTGGGGTATCTGAGGCTGAGAGTGCCTTATGAAATTTTACTCACAGGGAAATAAAATGTTTATTTTAGCATTATAAATGAAAGGTAGTGTGTTCTTTTTTTAATTAATGCCAAAAAAAACCCCCCACAAAATTCTGATTCTCCTCAATGATTTATTTTTTTCATTTTCTTCTTCCAAATCCTACATTTTATTTAGGGACTACAGCTAAGAGATCTTGCTTTGAAAAGGGTACATCAAAAGATTCATCTCTCTCTTTCCTCTAAGTACTCATCCGTGTCCATCTCTTTAGGAACCCATAGACTAAGGCCCGCCAGGCCCCTCTGTCCACAAGATTTCAGAGCAAGAGTACTGGAGAGGGTTGCTGTTTCCTCCTCCAGGATCTTCCCAACCCAGGGATTTAATCTGTGTCTCCTGTGTCTCCTGCAGTGCAGGCAGATTCTTTACCCACTGTGCCATCGGGAAAGCCCATAAGATTCAATAAATGGCAATGAATCATAAATTCATAATTCCAAGTGGTACTGCTGAATTCCAAAAAAGTATTAAATTGTAGCATGATTTCTAAGATTATCTCTGCTTCATTTCTATCTAACAGAAGTTTAGCGTTATGGTTATGGGTATTTTTGGGAGTAGTGAGCTACCAACATGTCTTAGGTAGAAGTTTAGTTACTCCTATCAAACCAGTCAGTCCTAAAGGAAATCAATCCTGAATATTCATTGGAAGGACTGATCTGAAGCTGAAGCTCCAATACTTTGGCCACATGATGTGAAGAGCTGACTCATTGGAAAAGACCCTGATGCTGGGAAAGACTGAAGACAAGAGGAGAGGGGGACAACAGAGGATGAGATGGTTGGATGGCATCACCAAATCAACAGACGTGAATTTGAGCAAACTCCGGGAGATGCTGAACAACAGGGGGAACCTGGCTTGCTGCAGTCCACAGGGTCACAAAGTGTCAGACACGACTGAGAGACTGAAAAAACAAAAACGAAAAAAAGTTCTGTTCTCTATTGCTCTTCATAGTTCATATTCCTAATATATACATATCAGCTCAGTTCAGTTGTTTCCATTTCTTTGTGACTGTAGGCTACCAGGCTCCTCTGTCCACGGACTTCTCCAGGTGAGAATACTAGAGAGGGTTGCCATGCCCTTCTCCAGGGATCTTCCCAAGCCAGGGATTGAACCCAGGTTTCCCCCACTGTAGGCAGATTCTTTACTGTTTGAGCTACCTGGGAAGCCCCTAGAATTGTGAGCTTGCTATTAATACCACTATTGCAGGTCTCAGCTGAGAAAATCATCTTGTGCCCTAGCTCTTTCCTCATTGTATTGCCTCACCTTTCACAGAAATAGCCTTTAAGCCAAAAAGTCCTTAATTTATTATGCTTTATTTATTTTTCCATCCCCAACCACTAATTCTGCCAGCGTGTAGAAGCAAATATGTTCTTAATACATATTGAATGGATGGATAGACTGATGGAAAAATAAGCAAGTCAACATATTCTATTAAGAAATCCACATAGTCTCTGATCTCATCAGCTTTAGTAGGGAGTGGTTAGGAAAGGGGTTTAAAGAAAGAGAGCACCTTTATGTAACAGTAGGGCAGAATCAACCACAACAACATTTGGGTTTCTGTGAAATCAATTCCGTATAAATCATCTGACTACCAATATGCAGTTTCTCTGAATTGCTAAGTACCACCCACTCTACAGATTTAGAACAGTTTTCCTATACATGATATCGGCATATGCAAATTAAAATATCAATGACTAAAGTAACATATGGCTTAATCTTTGCTTTAAATGAAAGCTTATCAGGCATGAAAATCTTTAGCTGGAGATAGAATGCATCCTGACAGCCTGAACTTTAGTGTTTTTTGTTTTTTTTTTTTTTCTTCTAACAGCAGTTATTGGTTTATCATTAGTTTAATCAGAGACAGACTAAAATGTGTTTGTTTTGCGCCCTGATCACAGCCGACTTGCTAAAACTAGAAGAGCATATTGGAAACATAATATGCAGTGACATTCTGAGACTGGTGCTTAATTCTGTCCACCTGTTACCAGGTAAGTACATCCAGGCGGTTTCTTGAGCTATTTGAAAAGTGCTCTCAGGTACAGAGAAGATAAAAGGAGCTTTTAAAATATACATATGCTAGAAATCCATTCCTTTCCTCTCCGGAAGAGTCTATCTTTTGACCTTTTTCTATTGCTTCTTTTACAATGGTAACCCCTCTTTTCTAACTTCTTTTTATCCATGTTCTCCAAACGTTATTTCAAGAAATGAATAAAAGAAGGTCATTTTCTGTGTTTCTTGTTTACATTCTTTTTTCTTAAAGCTACATTTTATGCCAACCTCTCCCTCAAGCATTTTCATCAGCATCATCATTGCTATCATTTCTGCAGTTAAAGTTTTCCGGAACTATGAAATCTGGAAGAAAGCACATGGCTCAGCATTTTTTGCACGCATGTGCACTAAGCCGCTTCAGTCATGTCTGACTCTTTGTGACCCTATGAACTGCAGCCCGCCTGGCTCCTCCGTCCATGGGCTTTTCTATGCAAGAATACTGAAGTGGGTTGCCATTTCCTTCTCCAGGGGATCTTCGTTATCTAGGGATCAAAACTGTATCTCCTGCATTTCCTGGGAAGTGGATTCTTTACCGCTGAGACATGGGAGAATCCTCAACTTACAGGATTTATTATTCTCTAATTATTAAGTAATACAGGTAAAAGGAGTAAGCATAAGTTTATAGGTTATAGAGAACTTTACCTGAATGTACTATTTGCCTCTGACTTTCTGATATGTCATTTTGAGAGTCTTGAATAGTTCACAGCTTTTAATTATGTATAAAATACATTGATAGGCTTACCAGGTAGCATTAGTGGTAAAGAACCCACCTGCCAATGCAGGAGAGGAGGCATAAGAGAGGTGGGTTTGATTCTTCGGTTAGGAAGATCCCCTGGGGGAGGAAATGGCAACCCAAACCCACGCCAGTATTCTTGCTCGGAGTATCCCATGGACAGAGGAGCCTGGCAGGCTACAGTCCACAGTGTCACAAAGAATCAGTTCATGACTGAAGTGAATGAACGAAATGCAAGCAAAATGCATTGATGGAGAGAATTGTAGTTAGTGCTCCGCCACTGCTAGTTGTAGATAATAGCACTTATTTAACCATAATACCAATATATCTTTTGCTATATGAGAAGAAAATTGTCCTGCCTTACCAAATATGCTTGGTTGAATTAGTCATAGAGTTTGATTTATTATTTTTTATAATCAGCATTTTTTCCCTATAAACAAAGCTCCCTCAAAGCTTGAGTTATGCAATCCCTGAATTAACAGAGAAGTAGGGCAAACACTCTAACCCATGTAAAAAGCACATCTGAGGGTATAAGATGAACCAAAGAATTTTAAGGCTATAGATTTAGCTTATGATTTATAAACTATACTTAGTTTATAATAATAAATTTAGAACAAAAGAAAATATAATCTTGTTTATAATATTTTGTGTTCACTCTTTATGTTATAATAGATTTTGAGTTGACTAATTTGATACAGTTTATCTGCTACTTTACATATAATTTTTTAAAATGTCATACTTAAATCTTAGACATTTGGTTCAGCTAATGGGTCATTTTGAAAAAAAGGATAAGAAATTAAATATTTTTAGTAGGTATGTCTTTATTTTTTAAACAGAAAAGTACAATATATTCATGTATCTGTTTTCCAAAGTAAATTGTCACAAACAGAAATTTTCAACATTCCCACAATCTCAACAGTCAGAGATAGTTAATATAAGAAATTCTTCTGGTTCCCTTTGAGTATTTTCTCTTGCTGTTTGTCACTAAGTCCTGTCTGACTCTTTGTGACCCCGTGGACTGTAGCACGCAAGGCTTCCCTGTCCTTCACTATCTCCCAGAATTTGCTCAAACTTATGTCCATAGACTTAATGATGCCATCCAGCCATCTCATCCTCTGTTGTCCCCTTCTCCTCCTTCCCTCAGTCTTTCCCATCTTTTCCAGTGAGTCAGCTCTTTACATTAGGTGTCTAAAGTATTGGAGCTTCAGCCTCAGCATCAGTCCTTCCAATGAATACTCAGAGTTGATTTCCTTAAGGATTGGAGTATTTTCTAAAAAGGTTCAATTTATTTATTTATTTATTTTTTACAATTTTGAGATTTCTTTCAATTGAAGTATGGTTGACATACAGTGTTATGTTAGCTTCTGGTGTTGGACATTTACTAGGATTTGCCAGGATTGGACATTGGGAGGATTGGACATTGCTAAGACATTTGTTGAACATTTGCTAGGACTTTGCAAGGGCTGGACATTTGCATACATTATGAAATGATCAACATAGTAAGTTTAGTAACTATCTGTCCCCATACAAAATTATTGCAATATTACTGACTATATTCTTTATCTTGTATATTATATACCTGCAGCTTGTTTCATAACTGGAGGTTTGTATCTCTTCATTGTCTTCGCCTATTTCACTGGGCCCTACACCCGTCCCCTATGGTGACCACCAGTTTTTCCTCTGTATCCATGAGTCTGCTTTATTTTATCTTGTTTGTTCATTTCGTTTTTGAGTTCCACGTATAAGTGAGATCCTATAATATTTGTCTTTCTCTGTCTTACTTCACTTACTATAAAACTCTCTATATCCATCAACATTGTCAAGACAATATTTTTAAAGCAATTTTTATTCTATATTTTCCAGTGATGACTTTATTACCATTTTTTTTCATGAAAGATTTTCTAAATTCTTGTTATTTGCTGCATTCTATTTCATTATGGGGATGTATTCTAATTTACCATGTTTATTTTAAATTGAATATTTGGATTATACTTCTATCATTAAAATATTTTGAAGAAAATATGCTATATATAAAATTTGTGTATATATCTATATTTTGGATATTTATTTTCTTAAGAAAGTTTCCAACAAGGAAAATAATTTGGTGAAAAGTATATATTTTGTAATTTATGTGGGTATATGCTGGTAAACTATTTTCCAGAATAATTTTATCATTTTATGCTTAGTATAGTGATCTAATGAAAGTAATTGCCTTTATAACCTCAGTTAACAGTGCTGGTTTTTTGGCAAAGCATAATATTCATTTTAGGTTAATTTACGTATATTTGAGTGCTGGGAGAAATATCAATAACCTCAGATACATAGATGATACCACCCTTATGGCAGAAAGTGAAGAGAAACTAAAGAGCCTCTTGATGAATGTGGAAGAGGAGAGTGAAAAAGCTGGCTTAAAACTTGACATTCCAAAAATAAAGATCATGGCATTCGGTCCCATCACTTCATGGCAAATAGATGGGGAAACAGCGGTTGACTTTATCTTTCTGGGCTCCAAAATCACCGCACATGGTGACTGCAGCCATGAAATTCAAAGATGCTTGTTCCTTGGGAGAAAAGCTATGGCAAACCTAGACAGCATATTAAAAAGCAGAGGCATTACTTTGCTGACAAAGGTCCATCTAGTCAAAGTCATGGTTTTCCAGTAGTTATGTATGGATATGAGAATTGGACTATAAAGAAAGCTGAACACTGAAGAATTGATGCGATTGAACTGTGGTGTTGGAAAAGACTCTTGAGAGTCCCTTGGACCGCAAGGAGATCCAACTAGTTCATCCTAAAGGAAATCAGTCCTGAATATTCATTGGGAGGACTGATGCTGAAGCTGAAACTCCAGTACTTTGGCCACTTGAGGTGAAGAACTGACTTACTGGAAAAGACCCTGATGCTGGGAAAGATTGAAGGCAGGAGGAGAAGGGAACGACAGAGGATGAGATGGTTGGATGGCATCACTGACTCAGTGGACATGAATTTGAGCAAGCTTTGGGACTTAGTGATGATGAACATGGAAGCCTGGTGTGCTGCAGTCCATGGGGTCGCAAAGAGTCAGATATGACTGAGAGACTGAACTGAACTGATTGCATTTAACTTTGAACATACTTGCCTGTACTTTTGGTCCATTTTGTTTCCTTGGTATCTGTTGGTCAGTGCATGTTCTTGCTATGGACATGAATTTAGTACTCCCAACACATGGGATTGAAGACGACATAATTGAAAAGATTTTTAACACTATAAAATAATACAGTGCAAAAACAGCATTGTATTTGTTGAAATTTTATTTTGAAAAATCCTGTCAAAAGATTATGTTTTTAATTTTCTAAACATATGTTTAAAAGTTCAATGATAACTTTTGAGTTAGTATTGTTCAGTTGCTTAACATTTTCCCCTGTCAGTGTATCTATGAGTGGCTGAAGAAACTGACCCAGGGTGCTAAAAATCATCTGTCAGGCCTCTTTAACCAAAGTGGAAGGTAATGCAATTTTGGATCACAGACCAGTGGACACCAAGAATAATAGAATTATTTCCCTTTAACTTAAGTCAGAATCATCCCCAAATTCATAAAGGTTAAAGGCTAATGTTTTCTCAGTTACTACATCATAGATGTCCTGATTTACTGTCTATTAAGGTTTGAACAGTTTCAGTTAAACTGGCACACAAGACATTAAGTTATGAGAGCTCTTTACTTTCTTTCCTTTGCTGAAAGTAGCTGTGTTTATCCTCCAATGAGGTCAAGACCTCAAAATAAGAGATGGAATTTCTTTTCTGATTAGAATTTCTCCTTTACTCACAAGTGATAAAAATGGACTATAGAGGGATACTTAGTCTAGGAAAAGCAAGATTAATTTGTTCAGTTTGTACAAGGACGGATATGTAATGGACAAATTTTAGACCAATAAATTGTATTGTAAATATATCACACAAATTACACACAATTTCTTTTAAGAAGAATCTCATCAAATCTTGGCTACTTAGACCTTTAACTCATTACAAAGGTAGTTACACAACATAATGAACAGTAACTACATGTCCAACCAATAGAAAGATTACTTCCACTCTGAGTTCTGAGTCATTTTATTTCTTATCATCCTCAGAATTATTATAATTAAAAGGTGGGTTTTAATATTTAGTATCTACTTAATAGTGTTGCTGGGGGTATTAAATAAGCAACTGGGTTTCAGGCAGTGACTGGTACATAGTGAGTGTATAATAAGTAAATATTAGCTATGATATTATTGATAATATTTATGTCTAAGCAGAGAGATGTCTCTAAAATTTCATATATATCTAATACTTCCTATAGCTAATGCAATTTACTTACTGTCTAATTGTTTCTGTACAAACTATGGCCAGAATACAGAGAATGATTGCCTAAGAGTCTTGGGACCTTCTTTCCTTTTTAATAAAGTTTTAATTTGTGCAGTGTTTCAAACAGCAGAGAATTGAGCTTAAGACCCAAAACTCATGTGTCTGTGCAATTTATCCACCAAGAGTCTCAACTCTTTTTCCTTATAGTTTTTAACAGCACAGCTAACAGCTAAATAACCAAAATCTCTACCACTGTAATTCCTTGACCAGTCTATGTGTGAGGCTTAATCTACATGATACTAACCATGCTAGATTACTCAATGTCACCGTGACACCACCTCCACGCCTTCAAAGGATGGAAGCTATTTCCCAGAGTCATCTTTCCTGTGCAGTTCTGACTTGAAAATTCCCAGTGAGAGGAGCGCACGCTAAACTGAGAAAGTAGGAGTGAACCAGAGCCATTATTTTCCAGAAGAGATCACAGCCAGACTTGCAGGTGAGGCTTCCAGCAAGCTCTTTGATCTAGCATTTGTGTGCCTCCACTTGAGACTCTAAATGTCGGTCTGAGGGATCACTGATGGCAGTGTTGCCATGACCTTCGATGGTGGTTTCCCAGATGTCTATTCCTCAGCTGTTCCGATGATCATGCTAGCACCGATTAATGCCAACACTTTTGTATCTGGGATACAATGAGTGGCTTCTGATCTCCTTATCACACTCTTGTGTAGATAAAACAGACAAGCTCTAAGCATTGCCTTAAAATATTTTTGAATGAGATCCATTTGTATTTACAAATCAGTAGGAATAATTTTACATATTTGACAGTACAATAAATAAAGCCATGAATATTCTGTTGAACTATCATTTGATTAATCACCCTATCTTCTAATACAAAAAGCATAGAAGGTCTGGATTGAATGTACTATCTTAAAGTAATTTTATTTTTTTAATATATATATATTTAATCTGCATGTAGGCAAAACATCAAACCCATGAGATCTTCTTCTACCTGAGGAGAATTTTATGGGCTGTGCCCTGGGTTGAGTAGTGTCCTTTTCATAATTGTTGTCCACCTGTAAACTTGGAATATTGTCTTATTTGGAAATACAACCTTTGCAGATGTAATTAGTTAAGATAGCACGATACTGATTTCAGGCGGGCACTAAATTCAATGATGACATACAAGTAGAGAACAGAATATCTATATTATATATATATGTATAATATATATATGGACATACAAATAGAGAACAGAATATCTATATTATATATATATGTATATAATCTATATATGGAATTAGGTCAATATATATGGAATATATATAATATATGGAATATATATAATATATAGTATTATATAACATATTTATATAATATATAATACTATAATATATAATAATATTATATTAAAATATATTATATTAATATATGCCACAATAAATTTCTCTTGGAATAGATTTAAATGTCAAAAAATTGAACCACAGAAGAACTAGAAGAAAATGTAGTAACCTTTATTTATTTAGAGATCTAGAAAATCATTTTGTGTCTGACAGCAAATCATTGAAAGATGCATTTGTGTAATATATTATTATAAATGTATTTGACCAAAAAAAGAAAGAAAGAAACACCACTGACATCATACATGATTAAGAAAGTACAGAACTAATTATAAATTGTGGGGAAATAATAGCATATATGATGGAACAATGATAAATATTATTTATCCATGAAGAGATATTTCAAACTTGTAGGTTTAAGCCATATTGGGCATTACAGAGACAAATGTACCTAATGGATATTGCAGTTTCAGCATTGCCCACAGAGTAACTGCTCAGTCTCTCTTAGTCGCTCAGTCGTGTCGGGCTGTTTGCGACCCCACGGACTGTAGCCTGCCAGACACCTCTGACCATGGGGATTCTCCAGGCAAAAATACTGGAGTGGGCTGCCATGCCTTCCTCCAGGAGATTTAACAACCCGGGGATCAAACCCAGCATTCACGTCAATGTATGACAAAAATCACTACAATATTGTAAAGTAATTAGCCTCCAACGAATAAAAATAAATGAAAAAAAAATAAAGTATAAATAGAAAAAGAAAAAAAAAAAAAAAAAAAAACAGCTCTCCTGCATTGCAGGCAGATTCTTTTTTTTTTTTTTTTTTTTTTTTTTTTTTTTTTTTAATTTTTTAATTTTTCAGTGGGTTTTGTTATACATTGATGTGAATCAGCCATAGAGTTACACGAATTCCCCATCCCGGTCTCCCATCCCACCCCCCTCTCCACCCGATTCCTCTGGATCTTCCCAGCCCAACAGGCCCGAGCACTTGATACATGCTGTTCTTGCGAAACTTCCCACCCTCCCCTTCTCCCACAGAGTTCAAAAGTCTGTTCTGTACTTCTGCGTCTCTTCTTCTGCCCTGCATATAGGGCCATTGTTACCATCTTTCTAAATTCCATATATATGTGTTAGTATACTGTAATGTTCTTTATCTTTCTGGCTCACCTCACTCTGTATAATGGGCTCCAGCTTCATCCATCTCATTAGAACTGATTCAAATGAATTCTTTTTAACGGCTGAGTAATATTCCATGGTGTATATGTACCATAGCTTCCTTATCCATTCATCTGCTGATGGGCATCTAGGTTGCTTCCATGTCCTGGCTATTATAAACAGTGCTGCGATGAACATTGGGGTGCACGTGTCTCTTTCAGATCTAGATTCCTCAGTGTGTATGCCCAGAAGTGGTATTGCTGGGTCAGTGTGGAGATTTCTTAAAAAACTGGAAATAGAACTGCAGGCAGATTCTTTACTGTCTCAGTCATCAAGGAAGCCCAACTGCTCAGTACATGTAAGCAAATATTATTTTGTTAGAATCAGTATAAATAAAAGATAAACAATCTGCCAGAAAAAAAATGAGCACTTTGCATCCACAGGAAAACATTGACAAAGTTCAGAGGATCGATAAATATGAAGACACTTAAATCATATAAATAATCCTTCAAGTATACTTTATAAAAGGTAACATTCCACTTAGAATATTGGTAAGATTTTTAAAAAGAATAATAATAGCAATTGCTAGGTAGGATGTAGGAAAATATACTGACATATTCAGGTGGCAAAATTCTAAACATGAAAAAAAAAATTCTGATACATGAGTCAGGTGCTCGGGCCTGGTGCACTGGGAGGACCCTGAGGAGTCGGGTGGGGAGGGAGGTGGGAGGGGGGATCGGGATGGGGAATACGTGTAACTATATGGCTGATTCATGCCAATGTATGACAAAACCCACTGAAATGTTGTAAAGTGATTGGCCTCCAACTAATAAAATAATATTTAAAAAAAAAAAAAAAAAAAAAAAAAAAAAAATTCTGGAGGACAATTTTGACCACGTATTACTATCATTTAAAATGTATTATGCCATGCACAATTTTTATGTCAGTAAACATTAGTCTGTATAACTTTTTTTGCCATACCAGCTAACATTTTAATTACCTAGTAAATGGATGTTCATAGTGAGAAAATAGGAAAAGGGTAAGCATAGAAAATAAAGCAATCGTAGTATTACTACAAAAATATATATACATGAATTTGCATCTTTCTAGACATTTTTCTGGGCCTTCTCCCATAGCTCAGTTGGTAAAGAATCTGCCTGCAATACGGGAGACCTAGGTTGGATCCCTGGGTCAGGAAGATCCCCTGGAAAAAGGAAAGGCTACCCACTCCAGGATTCTGACCTGGAGAATTCCAGGGACTGTATAGTCCATGGAATGACGAAGACTCAGACATGACTGAGTGACCTTCACTTTCACTTTCACTCAGACATTTTTCTAGACATACATATATATATGTACCTAACTTCACCTTTAAGTAAAAAATGAACTTACTATACATATGATTCTTCAGTTTGCTTTGTAATTTCTAAATGATTCTGAGGCAAAAAATGCAGATGTGTTTCTTTCCAAACTAGAGCCACTCTGAATGCCTAAAAATTAAGGTTTGAATAAGAACAATACCTTTATATCACGAGGTATCTTGCTCTTAGAATGACTTAGAAATTACAAAGCAAACTTAAGAACATGTGTATAGTAAGTTATTTTTTCTTTTTTTTGTGCATGTCAATGCATTTTAAGTAATAGTTACAAAACCCATATAACATAATTCTTAGATGTATAAACAAAAAAAACTGGAAAGCAAAAGTTAAAATATCATCTGTAGCGAATGGATTTATATTTTATCCTACTTTCTTTTTCCTTTTTATTTTAACATTTTAATAAAGAATATTAAATATATTACAAAATCAAGTAATTTTAAAAGTATGATCAAACTAGAACTTCTCGAGTGACTCAGTGGCAAAGAACCTGCTTGTGATGCAGGAGACTTGATTCAGTCGCTGGGTCATGCAGATTCTGAGGTGAAGGGAATGGCAATCCTCTCCAGTATTCTTGCCTGAGGAAGTCCATGGACAGAGGAATCTGGTGAGCTACTGTCCATGGGGTGGCAAAGAGTCGGACAACACTAAGTTACTAACACTTTAATTTTCACTCCAAATACCTATGAGCCCAAACAGCTATAAAATAATTGGAATCTACTATCTCTGTTCAAATGAGCACCAAGTTATAATTTCTTCTTAAATATATCCATTAAAGACTTTGCTTTTATGTGAACATCATTGCATTTTTAATAATCTCTCTCTCTCCAAAAATATACAAAAAAGATCTTCACAACCCAGATAAGCATGATGGTATGATCACTCACCTAGAGTCAGATATCCTGAAATGTGAAGTCAAGTGAGCCTTAGGTCTTAGGCCTTACAAAGTCAAGTGGGGCAGTAGAAACAAAGTTAGTGGAGGTGATGGAATTCCAGTTGAGCTATTTCAAATCCTGAAAGAGGATGCTATGAAAGTTGCTGCACTCAAAATGCCAGGAAATTTGGAAAACTCAGCAGTGGTCACAGGACTGGAAAAGGTCAGTTTTCATTTCAATCCCAAAGAAAGGCAATGCCAAAGAATATTCAAACTACCACACAATTGCCCTCTTATCACATGCTAGCGAAGTAATGTTCAAAATTCTCCAAACCAGGCTTCAATAGTACATGAACCATGAACTTCAAGATGTTCAAGCTGGATTTAGAAAAGGCAGAGTAACCAGAGATCAAATTGCCAACATCTGTTGGATCATGGAAAAAGCAAGAGAGTTCCAGAAAAACATCTACTTCTGCTTTATTGGATACGCCAAAGTCTTTGACTGTATGGATCACAATAAACTGTGGAAAATTCTTCAAGAGATGGAAATACCAGACCACCTGACCTGCCTCTTGAGAAATCTGTATGCAGGTCAAGAAGCAACAGTTAGAACTGGACATGGAATAACAGACTGCTTACAAATTGGGAAAGGAGTATTTCAAGGCTGTATATTGCCACCCTGCTAATTTCACTTATATGCAGTTTACATCATGAGAAATGCTGGACTGGATGAAGCATAAGCTGGAACCAAGACGGCTGGGTGAAATACCAATAACCTCAGATACTCAGATTACATCACTCTTATGGCAGAAAGTGAAGAAAAACTAAAGAGCCTCTTGATGATAGTGCAAGAGGAGAGTGAAAAAAACTGGCTTAAAACTCAGCATTCAGAAAACTAAGATCATGGCATCCAGTCCCATCACTTCATGGCAAATAGATGGAGAAACAGTGGAAACAGTGACATATTATTTTGGGGGGACTTCAAAATCACTGCAGATGATGAATGCAGCCATGAAATTAGAGGACACTTACTCCTTGGAAGGAAAATTATGACCAACCTAGACAGCATATTAAAAAGCAGAGACATGACTTTGCCAATAAAGGACCATCTTGTCAAAGCCATGGTTTTTCCAGTAGGCACATATGGATGTGAGAGTTGGACCATAAAGAAAGCTGAGTGCCAAAGAATTGATGCTTTTGAACTGTGGTGTTGGAGAAGACTCTTGAGAGTCCCTTGGACAGCAAGATCCAACCTGTCCATCCTAAAGGAAATCAGTCCTGAATATTCATTGGAAGGAGCGATGCTGAAGCTGAGACTCCAATACTTTAGCCACCTGATGCAAAGAACTGACTCATTTGAAAAGACCTTGATGCTGTAGAAAGATTGTAGGCAGGAGGAGAAGGGGATGACAGAGGATGAGAAGGTTGGATGGCATCACCAATTCAATGGACCTGAGTTTGAGTAAACTCCAGGAGTTGGTGATGGACAGGGAGGACTGGTGTGCTGCAGTCCATGGGATAGCAAAGAGTTGGACACAACTGAGTGACTGAACTGAACTGAGGTGATCTTAGGGTATTGTCTATGACAGATTCACCACTAAATGCCCATGTCACAATTTAGAGCATGATAACATGAATTGATGTTTTCAAACTGTGGTGTTGGAGAAGACTCTTGAGAGTCCATTGGACAGCAAGGAGATCAAACCAGTCAATCCCAAACAAAATCAATCCTGAATATTCACTGGAAGGATTGACACTGAAGCTCCAATATTTTGGCCACCTGATGCAAAGAACTGATTTACTGGAAAAGACTCTGATGCTGGGAATGGTTGAAGGCAAAAGGAGAAGAAGGCAACAGAGGATGAGACAACTGGATGGCACCACTCAATGGACATGAGTTTGAGGGAACTCCAGGAGATAGCAAAGGGCAGGGAAGTCTGGCGTGCTGCAATTCATGGGCTCGTAACAAGTTGAAATGACTTAGCAGCTGAACAACCAAAACAGTATAAAAGAGGAATGACACATGATTGATGAAAGATCATATACCAGAAGGGCAGAGATGAAGACAGAAAACGGAAACTAGATAGTAGAGTTTCTTTGGAATTAGCGACTGGAAAAGTAGCAGCTGAAGTGACCTCCGGAGGAGAGAACATGGGGTACTGAAGAGATCACTGCTACCCTGACTGGCCTTGGGTGCTGCTGGTTTGAAGACGTGGTTCCAAAAGCAGACCAGTGAACTTGGCAAATGGAAAAGTACCAAAAAATGGACATCAGAGTTACATAGGTGCCCTATCTAACCTGAAGAGCAAGCTCCTTCAGGTCAAGAGAAGGGGATAGGTGGAAATGAAGCTGCGGTCAAGAGGAAGTCAATGCTCAAGTCTATTTCCCCTTTCTGTGCTCAGGATAATGGCTTAAGTGCAAGTCAGCTGCTGATCATCCACAGCCTCAGTAAGCTTGGTGTCTCAGGCAAGGAGGCCAGATGCAAACTACTAAAATCAGATTCTCATTAGGGACACTTCTAAGGAAACATAACTTTTAATGAGGGGCTTGACTAGTTTATGTTCTCCTGGAACAGCATGAGAAGGGGAATGATGTGGGCTCTCTGCCCTTGATGTCAGGAACCCACTGAAGTTTGCTGATTACAGACGTTGCAGCTACAATGTCAGTATGATGCTAGCCATCCCTGCCGATGCTTTGGGACCCAATTTAACTGCGGGCACAGCTTTTGAAGATGCCACATGACTGGCCGTGGATTCACAACATTTATTGCTTACAAAAAAAGAAAAAAAAAAACCTCACCGGATGGATGTATCCACTAGGGTTCCCAAATGGCTTTGCATCTTCTGTACCAGCTGGTTCTGCTTGTGTGTGTGAATCGTAAGGAAACATTTCAACTTTCTGGTATTATATGCATGGATGTAAATTTATAATTTTGACTGTATTCTCCATAGCTCACCCAAAGGCACACTGGGGCTCTAGCACCCTTGTGTCAAACCTCTCCTTTGGCCATATTTTGCTAGTTAACACTTAATGCATTTTTTTTAAAGAGTAGTGCCCTTGACAAGATGAGCTTATGGATTTTCAAGCTTGTAGATTTTCAAGTTCTCTTTCCTCTTGAATGAGAACGATGACTAAGTAGAATAAAGCTGTTGGTAACTAGCCATTCACAGATTCTTATGAAACGAGGATTGGATTTTAGTAGTAGGACCAGAAGCAGCATGTTTTCCTGATTGGTGCTTGGTGACTGCCCCGGGAGACCAGGGCCAGGCTGTTGAGTTATGGTCTCCGGTCTGTCACAAACAAGCTGTGTAACCTTGTCCAAGGTAGGTACCTCTTGGCATTTAATTTGCAAAGTGGGTGTAATCAGGCGTTCCTGACAGGAATGTTGTAAGGGTTAATTAATTGCTCTTTGTTAAGTGCAATGAGATTGTCAGATTAAAGCATTAGGGAAGCGTCAAGGTTGTGTTATTATGGTATTATTTTTCTTTGTTTGGGAGGAAATGCCATTTCTGTGTAATTTACTTTAACAGTAAAATAAGCCATGTTAATTGATGCACAATCAAGCCCTTATTCATTGAGGAAAAGGGTATATGCAGTTACCAAGAGGACTAGTGTCAGCTGACACAGAGCAGGAACCTGAAAATTAGGCATCGGATACAAAGAAAGCCTAGACAGTGAGACTTGGGGCGATCAGATTCTGAGTGCCATGAAGACTCAAGTTTCACACCCAGTAGAGTCTGCTATTAGCAGAGAAAAAGATGTGTAACCTTAGCAACCAATACCCACCAAAAAAACATAAAAAACAAAACAGTACTATCCATGTACCAAGCAATCTCTGAAGTGATTGTACATATGGACTGGAAACTAAATATCATAAATGCTTCAATAAAGAGGGGGATTTTGAACATATGGACTTATTAAAGATTTTCCTAATAACTCAGAAGTATACATTTATAGATGTGATTCTATCTGTATAAATACAAATTAACCATTGTTTAGACTTTGAACTTTATGATAATAGCTAGTAAATCTTGACTATCAAAGAAAATATTGATGGTTATATCTGAAAATGTTATTTAGCAACTTTATAGAATTGTAGTAATTTTAGGGTACTACTTTTCCAATATGTGTGTTACTAAATAGAATAAATGAATGTATTAAGTAAGCAGGCTAATAAGAATGTATACTAAAAATAAATGCTCGACACAAATATTTTAAATGAGGGAAATTAATTGACTATGTCTCACAATTGACTATACGTGTTTTCTAAACAATGTCTTGTAAATAATGACTGTAATGATCTGTGGCAATAGTGTTCAGTATTACTTAATGTCTTTGTGATATACAGGAGTCATATCTAAATATTCCAAATTCCACAAGTTTTACAGCCCTTCTTGATCACATGGATTCAACTTTATTATCATTCTAGGCCAGTACAGATAGATCTAAAATCTCCACTTTGAAAAATGGCAAGAGTAACTCTGCAGTGGGCTCCTAGTTATCCCCTTGCCTGGCGGTGGCTTGTTTGGAATGTCATCTTGGTTCTGACTTCTGACTCTCGATTTCTTTGCTGTTGTTAGTTGCCAAGCTGCATTTGACTCATGATCCCATAGATTGCAACCCACCACGCTTCTCTGTCCATGGGATTTCCCAGGCAAGAATACTGGGGTAGGTTGCCATTTCCTTCTTTAATGCCCTTCTCCAAAAGGGCATTCAGAGCTGAAGATTGTATTTCATGTGACCGCAAGTTTCTAGATAAGGGCCTTATATCCTCCCTAAAGCACTTAGGGAGCAGAGTGGACGTGTACACTCACCTCAAGAGCAGAAGACGGCTTACTGGGGGAAGCAACCGGGTTACATGATGTAGAGTGTGCTAGTATCCATCCTCAGACACACATTTTAATTTTTATTTATTTTACTTTATTTTTTAATTATTTGCCATGGTTTTTTTTCTTTTTTTTTTTTAATTTTTATTTTGTGTTGGAGTAGAGTTGATTTATGGGACTCCCAGGGCGCTCTGTGGTAAAGAATCCGCCTGCCAGTGCAGGAAACCCAAGAGACGCAGGTTCGTTCCCTGTGTCAGGAAGATGCGCTGGAGGAGGACGTGGCAACCTGCTCCAGTATTCTTGCCTAGAAAATTCCGTGGCCAGAGGAGCCCGGCAGGCTGCAGTTCGTGGCGTCACAAAAAGTTGAACAGTGAGCACACAGCGCAACAGAAACAATAGGTACTTTACAATGCCATGCTGGTTTCAAGTGCACGACAAAGTAATTCAGTTATACCTGGGTGCAGAGCTAATCCGCTTCACGTTCTTTCCCCATCTAGGTTTTTCCAGAACAGTGAGTGGCCTTCCCTGTGCTATACCATAGGTCTTTGGCGATAATCTATCTTACATACAGAAATGTATGTGTCAATCCCAAGCTCCCAATGCATCCCTCTCCCCTACCTTTCACCTTTGACAATCATAAGTTTCTTCTCTATGTCTGTGAATCTCTTTCTGTTTTGTAAATAAGTTCATTCGTATCATTTTTTTAGATTCCATATACAAGCGATATCATATGATCTTTGTTTTTCTCTGACTTACTTCACTTAGTAAGATAATCTCCAGATCCATCTTTTAATATAGCAGAAAAGTTGGGGCATATAATGTGGGGCGTTATAGCATATGTGTGGCACCATATGATGTGGGGCATATAAGTTCCCTAAAGTTTAATTTCACTAGACTTTTCTTGCATTTTAACCTGATAGTTTATGGTTCCTAAGAACATAAAGGAAAGCCTATTACTACTTCTCTGAACATTTAAAATTCCAATTATTCTTCAAAATTAATTTAAATGCCACTTTCTCTGTTGATGCACCTTCTGCTCATAGATGCTTCCTCCACTTCACCCTTCATGCACCTTTATGAGAATACACAGTACACAGTGACACCAGGTTAATTCAGGGCAATTCCAGGACCTCTATCTCCCAGCATCTAGTTCAAAGTTTAGCCTGGAGCAGTCACCTAAAAGGTTTTTGTAGAGGGTTTGCATGTGCAAACATTCTAATCAGTTGGTTTCTTACTCATCTATATTCAATGTTGAGAATGTTAAAATTATTTCATAAATAGTTAGAAATTAAAAGCATTTTTAGAGCCTTAGAGAAAGTGTTGTGGTATGAAATCATCACTGTTGTCATCTAGTAATATATATATCATCTAATTATATATATATATATATATCCACACACATTTATATTAATTAAACACCTACTCTAAGTCTGGGAGGGCTATGCATTGCTGAAAAGTTGCATGTAAATCTGATTTGTATCATCAACTAATAGCCTAGGTCTGTTAATGGAGCTCTGAAGTACAAATGCTATCTAGAGGACTTTTTGGTTCATTTCTTTTTCACACGATGAGTCGTATCAAATTACAAAGAACGTGGTATCTTTTAGTTACAGGAGCAGGGAACTGGAGTCTCAGGGTTAGAGCATTAATTTTTCAGTTTTCTTTTCTCACTTGTAAAAGAGGAGCTTGGGATGGATGAAAAGGGCTGAAAAATATTTCCCAAAGATACCAGCACCTAACCCCTGGAACCCGCGAATATGTTACCTTCCTTGGGGGAGTTTGCCGATGCAATTAAGGTTAAGGACTCTGAGTTGGGGTAATTATCCTGGTTTACCCAGAGAAGCCCAGATTAACCCCATGTTTATTTTTCTATTGACTTGTATTTACTTTACAATGCTGTGTTAGTTTCCAGTGCACCATGAGGTGAATCAGCTGTTTGAACACACACGATCCCTCCCTCTTGAGCCTGCCTCCTATCCCCTTCATCTCGCCCACTGCGGCCGCACGGAGCACCCAGCCGGGCGCCCTGCGCCAGGAGCAGGCTCCCAGGAGCTGTCTATCTTGCACGCCGGGGACACATATCAGCCCCAGTCTCCCAGTTCGGGCCACTCCCCTTCTCCCACCCTCCGAGTACACAGGACACTCACTCTCTGTGTCTCTGTTCCTGCTCTGCAAGTAGGTGCATCTATATCTAGATGTTCGTATGTAAGCCAGAAATCCCACGACTCTTTAAAAGCAGAGAACCTTCCCTGGCTATTGTCAGAGAGGGAGGTGTGATGACCATAGAATGGTCAGAGACTCCACGATGTTGCTGGCTTTGAAGTCGGAAGGAGGCCACAGCCGAGGAATGCAGGTTACCTCTAGAAGCTGGAAGACCAAGAGAATGAGTTATTTGCTGGAGCTTCTAAAATGGAGAGCAGCCTTGTTAACATTTGATATTAGCCCAGGAAGGCTTATATCAGATTCCTGATCTATAGAAATGTAATATAAATAAATCTCATGGTTTGAAGCCACTAAATTTGCCCCAATTTGTTACAGCATGAGTGAAACTCTCATACATCTTACTGCCTACCATCTTGAAAATCCCCCAGTTCTACATTTTAATATATTCTGTGTTTAAATCCTGATTTTTGTATATTGTTATTGTTTAAAACTGTGGTGCATTCATATCAGAGATTTCTATCTTCCAAATGTGTGCATTTGATACACTTCAGAAAAAAAAAACTCTCAATTCACTGTTTGAACAAAGGATTTTGTAACTAACTCCTAGGCTGCTTTAACACAATAGAAATCAAAGCCTGCTAGAGCTCATGCCATTTACTTTCGTCAAAATCTGAATGATGCATTGCATAAGTAACAGCATAATAGAGCCCTCATATTGTAATCTGGGTAGATGTATGCTGGGCTTTGAAAATCAAATATTGTTCCCTTTGACGTTTTGACAAGTAATTTCGACAACAATACACATTTGGCTAACTCATGAATGTAGTACTTCTCGTCCTCTTGATTGTGCAGGGTTTGCACTATGCTAAGAATGACAACAATTATAGAACTGACTTGCATCTGCCAAGTGAACAGATGGTCTTGTAGTTTGGATGAACAATGATGAAGAAAGAAAAGGCAAGGGGGTGGGGGTTGGGGAGCTGGTGGGCTGGGATAAAGATCTTACAATTCAAAATAGCACTAATAAAACTAAAGATAAAGACAAAGGCATGTTGCCATGCATTACTGAAGTGTATTTTTAAAA
Organism: Muntiacus reevesi; assembly: GCF_963930625.1. Classification (NCBI taxonomy): domain Eukaryota; kingdom Metazoa; phylum Chordata; class Mammalia; order Artiodactyla; family Cervidae; genus Muntiacus; species Muntiacus reevesi. The sequence goes on along the minus strand of NC_089255.1, from coordinate 92,608,786 downwards.
GGAAAAGGTCTTGCTGATTTTACTCTTCTCACGTTTCTGTTTTGAATCTAATTCCAATGCACTTGAGGCCGATGAGCAATCAAATTATAATGTTGACACTCTTATTTATAGAAATAGTTATTTTAAAGTGTCACTAATGCAAGTTTGATAAGGGATAACTCTTTGTCTTTAGGAGAATATACATTTCCACTTTCATTTTTAGCTTGTGAAACAAACAGAACATGAATAAGAACTTGGACTTCACCTTCAAAAACTTCAAATATTAGAACAGTGAGGTAATTGTTTTATCTTTATATAGTCATTTTACCTTTTCTGCCTAAAATGGAATAAAACTGTCTTCTTGGAAAGATCTTCATTAAATAGGTTGTATGTGTATGTGTGTGTGTTTGTGCACCTGTGTACATTTGTATGTTAGGTAATGCATACAAATGGTCCTACTTGCTTGCTTTGAGGTGTCTAGATCACATTTGATGTTGCATCTTTGAATTTAAAACTGTTTAAACCTATCAACCTGCAAGGATCCTCTTGCTTATACAGCTTTTCTATAGAGAAAATTGAATTACCATTTGAGTTGCATTGAGGTGAGTCTATATATATATGTGAATATATATATATACACATGTGTATATATAGTGTTAAAAATTATTCAGATACTTATTTTCTTTCTTTTAAGTAGTATTTATGATACTTATTCACCAAACTAAATCATAATAACCCCCATATATTATGTGTTTTCTTAGATACTGTGCTAAAAATTTTTTTGTACATTATCTCATTCAAAATTTGTAGCTCCGCTCTGAGGTGGGTATAGAGTTTTACTGCTTCTCTTTTGAAAGATGAAGCAATGGGGGCTTTCAAAGCTTGAGAGACTTACCTAAAATCACACAGTTAACAAATAGGGATGGAGACTGAAAGCTAGATTTATATAACTCCAACGCCCTATTTAACCATTTGAACTGGTTAGGTTAAGTTAGCACAGAATGTCAGTGGTTTAACGCAGTAGACTGTTCACTCATGTAACAGTGATGAGCCAGTGTTCCCGTCTGCAGGACCACTTTCCCCAAATCATCTCACCAGATCCAGGCGTCTTGGGTCTTGAAGCTCAGTCACCACTTAGGTAAACCTTATACTAGTCTCTCTTTTTTTTTTTTTAATATTATTTTATTAGTTGGAGGCTAATCACTTCACAACATTTCAGTGGGTTTTGTCATACATTGACACGAATCAGCCATAGAGTTACACGTATTCCCCATCCCGATCCCCCCTCCCACCTCCCTCTCCACCCGACTCCTCAGGGTCCTCCCAGTGCACCAGGCCCGAGCACTTGACTCATGCATCCCACCTGGGCTGGTGGTCTGTTTCACCATAGATAATATACATGCTGTTCTTTCAAAACATCCCACCCTCACGTTCTCCCCCACAGTTCAAAAGTCTGTTCTGTACTTCTGTGTCTCTTTTTCTGTTTTGCATATAGGGTTATAGGGTTAGTCTCTTATTTCCAGGGGAAGGAAGAAGGTGTGGTGTGCATCCTAGCCAGGTGTGAATTTAACAAAAGCACTTGTGCTTGTGTTCCTATAGAGAAACTAAAGTCACATGGAGGCATCCAACCTTAAGAGAGGCTGGAAAATAACCTAGATTAGATGCTTGAACAAAGGGAAGGAGGACTTTTAGTGAGCACTCAGCCATCTCCTTAGCTCTGTCATTTGGTATGTTTTATTAGTGGGTTTATGAATGATAAGAAACTTTCAGATTAGACCTTCAGTGATTTGTGGGTAAGCTTAGACTATTTGTCTCAGCCATACCTAGTCCAAAGTACAGATTTATAATAGCATTTTGTCCTGTCTTGCTTTGCCTCCAAGAATTGCTTGATTGATTCAAATAGTTCAAAGGGCTCCTTGAGACCTGTATTCTTTACGTTGAACAGAGGGAAACATTTAGAGGTTGGGGAAACAGTGAAATGCAAGTTCTGTTATGCTCAGCATTATCATTTATGTTTCTTCTTACTATTTTAAATAAAGGTTTTAGTTATTAGAAACTATACTGAAATAATTTTTAGCCTCATTGAATTTCTATTTAAATTAAATTTAATAAAGACTTTCAATATTCAGGTATTTTGAAATAATAATCTGCAGTACTTATTTGTTTTTCAATTATCTCCAACATAAGATCCATTTTTAAAACTGTCCATGAAAGAAAGATATCAGAAGCAGTTCAGCTATTTTTAACTACCTGGGATGGGAGAAAGTTAATTTACAATCTTACCATGATCAGAATAGTTCTGATAAATGCAGTAGTCATTTTTTTCCATCATTGTCTTCAAATGAAATGTTTGATATAGGTAAATTTTCTACATGGACAATGCAAAACATAGCAATAAGAAGCAGGCATTTCTCTTAAATATTTTGCATTCATTCTTTATAATTTAAACTTTCTGTGAAGTCTTAAGTTTTTAAATGTGAATATCCTGTATTGTTTTAGCCTCTGAGATAATGCAGTACTTCCCTTCTGTAGCTACAGATGTCCTTGGTTTTACTAGTCCCGGACTGCTTATGTGTCTTGAATTTTTGTTTTTCATTTTCACAGCTTTTTCCTGTTGCTCCTTTGATTTATCACATTTTTCTTTTATATATTTCAGATTTTTATACTCAATGTATATCATATTGTATTTAACTATACATAGTATTTTACATTGAATAAGTTTTATACGGATTGTATTTACCTATTATTTTCTTCTCTTTGGTTTATTTGAACATCTCTGTATTTTAAAGTAAAACCTAAGTACAGATTTCTCACTCTTTGGGGGAGGGACTATTTGCCCTCATCCACAGTGTTACAATAGATTCATGGCATTTTACAAAATTACACATGTGTTTGACATTTTCAATTGTACTCCCCGTCACTCTCACAGAGTTACTCTTAGGTCTTTTTCTTTCTGTTTTCCATCTTGTCTTACAGACTTTTTTTTAATTTTTAATTTTTTAAATTGCAGTGTAATTTACTTACAGTGTTGTGTTCATTTCTGCTCTATAGCACAGTGACTTAGTTGTGCATGTATGCACATTCTTATTGTTCTTTTCCACTTTGGTTTATCCCAGGAACTATAGAGAGTAGAGGATATAGTTCTCTGTGCTCTACAGTAGGGCCTTGTTATTTGTCCATTCTACATGTGAGTGTCCATCTACCAACCCCAAACTCCCAATCCATCCCTCCCCTCCCCTCCTTCTAGGTAAACACAGGTTTGTTCTCTATGTCTGTGAGGCTTTTTCTACTTCTTAGACATGTTCATTTGTGTCATATTTTAGAATCCACACATATCACATGGTATTTGTCTTTCTCTTTCTGATTTACTTCCTTTTTTTTTTTTTAAATAATGACTGCTTTCAACTGTAGATGATTGTCTTCTAATTCTTCCCGCGATATTTTTTTTCTCCAGCAAATACAAAATACTTTAAAACTGGATTTTGTTTATTTTTCATCAATATTCAACCTTCTTATTATAAGAAAGCATCTTAAGGTATTCTGAAAATTAAACAAAAATCCATGGATTTTTAATCATTATTATTATTATTATGGGTTTGGGTAGAGGCTCAAACATGTTCCCAGAGGTAAAGATTTCATGTGATAGTTCTGGTTCTATCTTCCTTAACTCTTTTCTTCTGTAGCATCCCACCCTATTCAATTACAAATAACCTAATTCTATTATTACAAATTTCCCTTCATAGATGTTCTGATATCAATTATAAATTATTGGGAATTAAAAGTAATTTATTCAATATAGACTAAGTGTAAAATGGGCTTCCCTAGTGGCTTAGCAGTAAAGAATCTGCCAGCCAATACGGGTGATGTGGGTTTGATTCTTGGGTTGGGATTATGCCCTGGAGAAGGAAACAGCAACGCTCTCCAGTATTCTTTCCTGGGAAATCCCATGGACAGAGGTGTCTGATGGACTGCAATTCATAAGGTTGCAAAGAGTTGGACAAGACTAAGTGACTGAACAACAACAAAGTATAAGATACCCCTATATGCATTACACGTGTAGTAACTTACTGAGTTTTATCATTGTAACACACCTAGAAAAATATTCCTGTTTTACATATGAAAAATCCAAGGCCCAGAGAGGTCTACGTGTTTATCAGATCAATGCAACACAGAGTTGAGTCTTAATCTCAGGCAGCCCAGCTCT